>NC_061069.1:7986290-8110903 GCF_021917145.1 Hypomesus transpacificus
GTCTCTTACTCCAAGGAGACTCAGACACCCACCCAAACGCTCTCACACTCCCAGGCCAAAGCAGGTAAACATGCTTTCTGTAACCCTAAGACACTGTCACATACCCACAGTTTCAGTTCAATGGTTTAATCAATTTCATCCCTTGCTGTGTGTGTGTGTGTGTTGTGTGGCAGAAGAAGAGGACGAAGAGGAGATGGCTGTAGTGGCACCAGCTGAGGAGAGTCCAGAGGAAAAAGGAGAACAAGGAGAGCAGGAGGAGGAGGGCAAGAGCTCGTCATATTTACACTTTCACACTGCTTCCTGTCTGATGACCGACCAGTAGTGGGGCTCTCCCTTTCGACCTTACGCCTTACCGCAAATCGTGTTGTGTGTGTGCGTGTCCAACAGCTCCTCCTCAGGAGTTGACAGAGGAAGAAAAGATGCAGCTTCTTCACTCTGAAGAGTTCATGTCGTTTTTCGAGCGAGGGAGCCGGATCGTGGAGCGCGCCCTCTCTGAGCGCGTGGACGTTTGCTTCGACTACAGTGGGAAAGACCTGGAGGACAGGGAGGGGTGAGGCTCTCACTCACGCGCAAGGACACGACACACACAGAGTGGAGCAGCAGATATATTTAATGAACTCCACCCCTCCCTCCCTCCCCCAGTGAGATGCAGGCGGGGGCTAAGCTGTCTCTCAACAGGCAGTTCTCAGATGAGCGTTGGTCCAAGAACCGAGTGGTCACCTGTCTGGACTGGTCCCCTCAGGTAAGGCAGCGAGGCCCTGACCCCTGTCGGACCCCCGTTTGACTCTCATCTGAACCCCATCTGACCCCAGTTTGACCCTGGTCTTTCTCAGTACCCAGAGCTGCTGGTGGCGTCCTACAACAACAACGAGGATGCTCCCCATGAGCCTGATGGAGTGGCTCTGGTGTGGAACATGAAGTACAAGAAAACTACACCAGAGTACACCTTTCATTGCCAGGTAGACACACACACACACATACACATATATATGTTCAGGCATATATAAAAGAACAGAAAATATGTTCCCGTCAAAGCTGTGCATGGGATTGAGTGTGGTCGTTCCCATGTGTGTGAGGGCAGTGTGTCATCTCCACATGTCTGGCCTCTTCCTCCAGTCAGCTGTGATGTCAGCGGCCTTCGCCAGGTTCCATCCTAACCTGGTGGTGGGCGGGACTTATTCCGGACAGATTGTCCTATGGGACAACAGGAGCAACAAACGCACTCCTGTACAGAGGACCCCACTGTCTGCAGCTGCACACACGGTAACACACACACACACACACACACGCTCACTCTCTCTCTCTCTCTCTCTCTCTCTCTCTCTCTCTCTCTCTCTCTCTCTCTCTCTCTCTCACACACACACACATCGACTGTTAGAGACCTGTGTCTCACGTTGTTTAGTAATTTGTGGATCCATGGTGGATCTGTTCCCCTGCAGCACCCTGTGTACTGTGTGAACGTGGTGGGAACCCAGAATGCTCACAACCTCATCAGCATCTCCACCGACGGCAAGATGTGCTCCTGGAGCCTGGATATGCTGTCCCAGCCTCAGGTACCAGCACCTGTGTGCTGAATGCTCCCGTAACAAAGACTAGATCTGAATGAAGAGAATCTGAAACTGGTGTTAAAGGTGTGTGTGTCTGTGTGTGTGTCTCTGTGTGTGTGTGTGCTACAGGACAGTTTGGAGCTGGTGTTCAAACAAAGCAAGGCGGTGGCCGTCACCTCCATGGCCTTTCCTCTGGGGGATGTCAATAACTTTGTGGTGGGAAGTGAAGATGGCTCTGTCTACACAGCCTGTCGCCATGGGAGGTGTGTGTGTGTCACTGTCAAAAATGGTTCTACTGGGCAGTGCGAGGGAGGGTGTACTGAACGTGTGTGTGTGTGTTTCCAGTAAGGCAGGTATCAGTGAGGTATTTGAGGGCCACCATGGACCAGTGACTGGGCTGAGCTGTCACAGTGCTGGGGGACCTGTCGACTTCTCTCATCTGTTCATCTCTGCTTCCTTCGACTGGACCGTCAAGCTCTGGACTACCAAGGTAACACACACACACACTCCCTCACTCTCACAGTTGACATTCACATTAGACTTGCCAAAACAGCTACATACAGTCCTACCTTCCTCTCTCTCCCTCACCTTCTCCCTCTCCCTCCACTCCCACAGAGCACCCGTCCCCTGTACTCGTTTGAGGACAGTAATGACTATGTTTATGACGTCATGTGGTCTCCCACACACCCCGCCCTGTTCGCCTGTGTGGACGGAGCGGGACACTTGGACCTGTGGAACCTCAACAACGACACAGAGGTAGCACGCGCACACACACACTCTAATAGTATTTGATGTGTGATGTTTGTGCTGCCAATGTACTGTATTCACTCAAGGACATGTTCCTAGCAGTGTGTATAGTTATGCTTAGTGTACACTGCATGTAACAGTGTGTGTGTGTGTGTGTGTGTAGGTCCCCAGTGCCAGTGTGTGTGTAGAGGGCGCTCCAGCGCTGAACCGCGTGCGTTGGGCTCACTCTGGGAGAGAGATCGCCACCGGAGACTCGGACGGACAGGTGCTCGTCTACGACGTGGGAGAGGTGAGACGTTTGTCCCTCCATAAACTCCCATAACGCCCACAGTTCTCATCCTCCTACCCAACTCCCAACTTACCCTGTGTAAAACACGTCTACTATCAAACGTAGCCAGAACCAGTCTGAATCGCTGGGTAGGAATAGGAACTCTCTAATACCCCCCCTGAATTCCTCTCCAGCAAATCTGCGTGCCCAAGGCTGATGAGTGGACCCGCTTCGTGCGCACGCTCGCCGAGATCAACGAGAACCGAGATGAAGGGGAGGAGCTGGCCGCACAGCGCCTGGTGGCGTAATCACCATGGCTACAGAGAAACAGGAAGAGCCCTGCTAAACGTGTCATAGTGGAAAAAAGAAGCCCTCCTTTCTGCTTCCAGCATCTTCTCCCCTTCCTGTCTCCAGCTGCATCACGTTGCATAGAGTTAGAACGAGTAGAACAACAACACCAGCGGCTTGGGGGTCACACCTCATGTCCATGATCAGACTGCTTCCGTCTGGCATAGACAAGTTCACCACTGATACCCTTTAATAACGTTTTTGTTTGTCGAACAGGGCTGCTATTGTGTGTGTGTGTGGAGGTGGGTAGCGGGGCGGGAGAACTTCTTTGCATCATTCTATCTCCATGACGATATCCTCAGGGTTTCTGTCTAGAGCTCTTGACCAACTCTGTCCTTTTCTACACACAGTATGCAAAGCTTTGAACTTTTGGACCTTTTACAGCCTTTTTGTGTGTTTATACACTAATATATGTTACAGATGTTTTACCGGTGTCTAGGCGTGTGTAGCTGGTCCTGGGGACTTGTCACCTTAGTGGGGATAAGGATACTTCTGTATGGTAAACGACTTGTCCTCCTTAGTTATCGAGGCCCATTCAAGCTATGCTATTTGAACGTTCTTTAGTAGAACCTCTCACACGTTCTCACTGCAGAATGGTGCAAGTTGTGTGTCCTACTTGTGTTTTGACCACTAAATTATTTATCCTGTTGTTGCATTTCATAGTAGTAGTAATATATCGAAGTATTGTTTCTGCTGATAGCTTTACTTTTACATTCTTAACATGAGCACTACGTCTAGCTTTTAACTACGAGACAAAAGTACTTAACTTGCCCTGTAGGATTTAACACTAGGTTCTTAATGTAGGTGTTGTTTTTCTGAACCAAAGCTAGTATTATTTAGTGTTAGACATACACAAACAATGTTTAGTAATAAACCAAGTTTATTTACCCTTTTTTAAAGGGTTATAATGAAGCCTGAATCATTTTCAGTTATGTATGTTTACCCCTTAACATTCTATGACAGAACCGGTCATATTAATTATTGGTTACAACATATTGCACTAAAATATTCCCCAGTTCCCAAAGGTCTGTCATTGGTTATAGATTCTTTTATACTGGGTCATTTTTCTGAGATGGGACACTTCCAGTCCAGTAATGACCAAACGGTTGCTTCTGCCCTTTGAAATGAAGACATTTTCATGTGGATACAATTAAAACCACATGGATGATTTATTTCAATAAAATACAATACAATGAATGAATTGAAATACATTTAATTTATTATTACCTAATTCTCTGCTCATTTATCAATAAACACTTTATTGAAAATGTCTGTACATCAGTAAGTGATTTTCAGTCGTTCATTTCAACATCACCATAACCGCATTATTATATTAGTGTGACGTTGATCCAATGTCACCACAACACAATTTTATAAGGTTACAGTGAAACCATTCTTATGCCACTATTAATGGCGTTCCACAACAGTGTTGCTTTTTGGAGTTACAGTGAAAGCTCTCCTGCTTTACTGAAACATAACTGGTCTGTAGCTGTATGCTGTCTCTGTACAGCCGATCTACAATATGTACACTACCTCCCTGTGTGACGACCAAACAGGAGAGCCCTCTGCAATGCTGCCAGTCAAGCCCCTACGCACACCGTCCAATATGACAAGCTCTAAAATCAAATCAGCTACTCATGAAAAAGAGGAGGCTCCACACAGGCTCCATCCAGACACTGGTTTTAGATGAGAGATGGGAGGAACAACTAAATGGAAAGGATGGGCAAGGAGTGGAAAGGGAGAGGAACATGCAGCCACTGGAAGTGCAGAACCCTCCAGGGTTCTGGGCAGTGTCTGCACTTCAACACTGATCTGGTGTCAGTCTCCAGGACCAGGGCTGGGACCACTGGAGCAGACCCTGGAAACAGTGGTGGGCCAGGGCAGTGTGTGTGTGTGTGTTTATTAGTGTGTTTGTAAATGGCCCCCTAGGAACGGAATGTATGCAAATATCTTTGCGATTCTGCATCACTGGCCCCTATGTGGAATGTGTGTTGTGCGTACAGTATGTTCCTGTGTGTGTGTGTGTGTCTAAAGTGCGTAGCCCCAGACAGAGGAGAAGAGGGGTGATGGTGAAGGGTGGAGTCCTTAGGGGGCCTGTGTGGCGGCTGGAGGAGCCTCCTCCTTGGGGAGTTCTGTGTGGATTGAGACCACGCCAGAGGACTTGAACTTGGGCAGATGGAGACCAAACTTGTTCTCCACCCCAGCGAAGGTGGCCGCGGCCAGTCGGTAGCCTCCCACATGGTCCGCATTGATGGGAGGAAGCTCCGAGATACGAGACTTGGGAGTGGGCTCGGACCCTGCGGGACGACTGGAGAGAGGAGAGAGAGAGGAGGGCTCAGCGTTGCTCCACAGTGACCACCAGGAGCATGGACAGGATGCGACTGACGATCCTCTTGGAGCTTACGTATACTATTCCATATTTTGATGCCGTGCCTTACCTTCCACCAAAGTCCACGTAGAACCACCTCTGCAGGAGCTCGTAGGTCACCAGGGTCACACCGAACTGAGGAGAGGACCGGCACACACGGGCTGGGGAGGGGTCAGGAGGTTAGAATAGACTGGTTTCTCCAGTCACTTTGACGGGCTAAGCGCACCACTGCCCCTCACCCCCACTTGCACACACACAGTACCTCCGGCGCCCTTCCACAGGGCCTTGAATCCCTCCTCCCTCATGATCTTCCTGAAGCAGTCGATGACTCCTGTGTAGGACGTCTGCCCTGCCCTCGCCGCCACCTGCAGACGTGTCTTAATGACATCCGCGGGCGTCACCAAGGAGGCCGCAGGGATACCTGGGACATTGAGTCAGGAGCAATGTGTAAGAGAAGGTTTGGACCCCCTCAAAGTTGGGTGAAATGCCACCTCTATAGCAAGGAAGCGCGCGTACCAGCGATGGCTCCAGCTGTTAGGAGCTGCAGGGGTCCCAGACGGCCCTGCTCATCGGCAAACTCAGCCTTGGTGTGGGCGTACACTGGGAAGAAGATGGCTGAGAAGGGGACGTCTCGCAGGAAACATGCTTTGGCCCCCTACGCACACACACACACACACACAACACAGACGTGTGCAGCCTTTAGGTCACTAAGAAACTAAGCAGTAGATGTGTGGGATGTAACCAACCAAGCATACCTCCACACACACACACCAACCTTGTAAAGTCCAAAGAAGCCCAGGTCCCTGACCACGTTGAGGGCGCTGACCCTGGGGCCTGTGGTGATCTCTCCTGCCACCTGCAGGCGGATCTTTACAATCTCCAGAGGGTTGGTGAAGATCACCTGGGAGCCACCAGCCTGGACACACACACACACACAAACAGGCTGTATTAGAACTATAAGGAACCCGTGGGTCTTTGGTTGTCTGTTGTTCCATCTCTGTGGACACACAAGTGAGGTTAGACACCAGGATTGAGGGGCGGTTTGGAACAGAGGGAGAGTTGGTCCTGCCTCATACTCACACAGGCTCCTGCCAGCACCTCTGCAAAGGCTGGGATACCATCTTTGGTGGTGAACTTGTCTCTCACAAAGTCATTCACCTGTAGAGCAGAGGGGCAGAGAACAGAGCCGGCGTCAGATAATTCAGACACCATAGTGCTAACCCTTACCATTTAGAACATAAGCTGTTAGAAAATATACATATATTTTCATTTCTGTCATATATACATTATAGGTAGGTAGGTTGTCATAGGTAGGATGACGCAGAATGATGGTGGGAGGGGCTCACCGTAAGTTTAATGGCCTTCTCTGGAGCTACACCTATCAGCTGGGGCACCAGACCTGCAGGGCAGCATGGGGGATTGAGTCCAACAGGATGGACAGAATCAGAATATGACTACAGTTTCTATGAGGGGTGGGAGATGAGGCAGAGCAAAGGAAAGGAGGATGGGAGGAGGGGAGAAGCAGAGGGAAGAATATGGGACAGAGATGGAAGAGAGTAGGTAGGCAGCTGAGAGGAAGGTAACAAAGAAAAAATAGAGGAGAAAAAAAGGGAGCAGAAGGAAAATGGTTGAGTGCTCAACATTGGCAAAGAACCAATAGGTGGAAGTCTTGCTACAGAATTCTACCAAGGAGCAGGCTGGATGGAAAGAGAGAGAGATGGGGAATGAGTGTTGCACAAAAGAAAGGATGAGAAAGGGAAAGGGTAAGACAACGTGGTGAAGACAGAGGGGGGAGAGAGTAGTGTACCTCTGTAGAAGCCAAAGAAGCCCTCGTATCTCAGCACTTTCTTGGCACAGTCGAAGCTGTTCTTGTACATGAGCTCTCCCACAAAGGAGCTGGTGGAGCGCTGGTTCTGCATGCGGGTCTTAACCAAGTCTATAGGATACACGGCTGTCGCTCCCGTAGCTACACACACACACACACAACCAAACTCAAGCATTAGCTCTATAGTTCATTATCATGTATAATAAATCATAGGGCACAGGATTATGCAAAGGCTCTTTTCCAGCTATGAAGGCCTTGAGGCCCCATCGTGGGCAGGTGAAGAGTAGTGACCTTACCTCCAGCGATGGAGCCCAGGGTGAATCTGTAAGCAGACTCTGCAGCCTGCATCACCACTGACCTGGAGCCATCACCGTGGGCCTGCGGCACAACCAGAGGCATGATGTACACAACTGTCTGTCAAAACTCAAGCGTGCGCACACACACACACACACAATACCTGTTTTTGTGCTTCAGCCAGATGGTAAGGCAGAGCCCCCTCTTCTAGTGGGGCTATCCTCTCGATGTCGGCCAGATTCAGACGCCTGACACACACACACCAAGACACACTCAATAACATAACTGTCATCCCTCCAGTCAGGTACAGACATGCAAGGCTCATGTAACCCCTGGCGCGTGCGTGTGTTTACCCAGAGGGGGAGTGAAGGCCCGAGAGCTGGTACAGGATGTCAATCTCCATGGGAGTAATCTGGCCAAACTTGTTAGCGGCATGAACAAACTCCTCTACAAAAGAGAGGGGAAGAAACCAGGGAGCGAGGGATGGTGAGAGAGGGAAAATGAGAACCAGAAAGAGACCGAATGTGACACATAATACCTGTGAGCAGAGCCTTAGTACATAATGACTTACCAGGTCACCCTAATGGGGACCTCCCGGGCTCGATTAACAGTCAACTTTGCAACAACATGTTTGCAGCTAAAAGCAGAGTAGCAGTATGATCCCACTCCATCTCTGCTTTAGTGGCAGTGTGTGTGTGTGTGCATGTGTTACCTTTGGTAACCAGTGTGTCCTTGCGTGTTCCAGCCAGCGTGCTATAGATCTTGCGGATCAGCTCCATGTTGTTAAGCAGGGCGTTGAAGGCGTTGAAGTAGGAGAAGCTGACCATGTGACCCCCTGCAGCCTGGGAGAGGAGACGCAGCGCAGGGGACGGCTCATTTAACAGCTTTTATACCAAAACATCCATCATGTTATTGGCATTCTACCGGTTCATGTGTTTTGATTGTCATGATATCAAGCATCCCTGTCAAGTCCTCACCGACACCAGGTTTTCCTCCACAAAGGGTGTAAGCATGTGGTGCCGTATGGTGGCCATGATGTCACTGAAGTCCATGGCAGAGATGACCCCACTCTTGCCCATGTCCTTCTGGGCAAACGCCTGGCGGGCATGTTCCAGCTGCAGCTCCTGCAAGGCGCCCAACAGGTGGCACAGAGTAAGGTGTGGTTGACACTCGGACGATAGTGTGTGTGTGTGTGTGCATACCTGTAGGAACTGGGTGAACTCAAGGTAGCTGAGACGTTTCTTGCGGTCGTGGCCAAAGTGCAGGCGGATGAACTCACAGTCCCAGTTGAAGGGGATGTGGTGGTGCACAGTAGTCTGGCTGAAGATGTCACGGGCATTATCTGTGTTCCCCACAGCACAGAAAGCATCAACACCATGTCAACACACAGTTGAGTTGAACAATATTTGGTTGTATTTGTTACAACTGGATTCATCCATGGAGTATTCTTCCCTGTTGAAATCAATCTAGTGACCATCCCTATGCTTCAGTCTTCGCAGCCCAAGAGAGAGAGTGAGAAGGAGGTAGGTGTGTGTGTGTGTGTGTGCATGCATGCGTGCATGCCCATGTACAATGGCTTAGTCAGAAAGCATAATCCGGTTAACAATGTAATGATTAGGAAATTCCTTTAGCTGGACAAAGAAACACAACTCCAGAGCCCCAACTGTGTAAATGTGAATGGATAATTGAGCATACACTGAAAACCCACACAGAGAAGTACATACCAAAGGAGATGTCTCCTGTGCCCGTCTTGTCAAATAGCTGGAAAGCTACGATGAAGAGCGCGTCAGGAACACACAACACCGACTCAAAAGCCAGAAACTCCTGGAATGAGATCAGTCTGGATGTGTGTGTGTGTGTGTGTGAGGGAGTGATGGACACAGAGAGAAAAAAAAAGGTGTGTTAGCCTTGTATGACAATGGCACCATTAAAACACAAAGCTTAGGCACCCAATCAGAAGGAGAAAGGTTTGCTTTCACAGAATTCTTAAAATATTCTTAAATTCTTCAAATAATATCAACAGCAATAAATATATACATATATTAAGGAGATTACATCATGCAGTATTTGGTTAATTACAACATGCAACAGCAATTGTTGACAGTTTGATGGCTGATGGGAGGTCTTTACTTTCAACAGAAGCTCTGAATGACACAGGAGTATGCCTCTGAACATGAGCCCTGCAAGACACAACCGCACGTAAAGCAACGCACGCACGCACACACACACACACACACACACACACACACACACACACACACACACACACACACACACACACACACACACACACACACACACACACACACACCACGCGTTTCTACACACATGTACTCTGTGTCTCACTCACTGATAGGCTTCAACAAATGTTGACCCTTGTAGCTAATTAACAACATATTTCTATTGCGGCCGTATTGCTCTGTTTAGGTTTAGACCTTGAAGCAATACTTGGTTTCAGAATGACAGGAATCATTAACTCACAGAGTATAATGCAGTGAGTATGCGTGTGCATAGCTGCATGCAAGTAGGTCTTTTATCTTATCAATGAGTGGCAATTATGGTAGCTAGTAGCTACTGTTCAGATTAATCCAAACACATCATTTTAGCATTGATAAAGAGACGCATCCTTTTTAGTTTAATGTGTGTGTGTGTGTGTGTGTGTGTGTGTGTGTGTGTGTGTGTGTGTGTGTGTGTGAGAAGGGTGCTCATACTTTTACACATACCCGTCTTTAGTAGTATCGGCCACTCCAGCGATGAGCTGAACCGTTTTGGGGTTGTGGTGGATCTGTGTATGTAATCCAAGGTACTTCTGCACAAAGTCTCCCGGGGTCATAAACTTCTCTCCATCCTTGTCCACCACGCTGGCATGCTGCACGGTAACGAGGGGGCCACAGAAAGAGGTCAGATAAACAGTAGTAACATCCACACTACACTCCAACACCAATGCACATTTGTTTTCTAGATGAGGTAACAAGAATAACCAATTTAGGAAAATGGGGTCAACAGTTACAGGCCTTACTTTGAGCACCTCAAGCATGTGTCATACACATGATGGAGTTGCATCTCTACCGTTCATTCTTATGTTGCAAGCTTTAAGCCATCTCTGAGACCAGGGTTGGTACTGTATAAGCTGTATGTTTTCAACAGTTCTGTTAACACATGACAGGAAACGCCTGTTGGCTCAACAGTAGACTCACACATGATTGACTACAGGCCCCAGGGTATCACTTAGGATTTGTTGCATCTGATCTTCTTACATTCATACCTGTGTGGCACATACGTGGCACGACAGCTTAAGACCCCTGTGCCATGACATAACAAAAGCACAACCTTGACACACACACATTCAACATAGAGGTCAGTGTAGGCACCATACCTGCTCATGCTCACTCACAGACACTGTGACAACTGCTGACCCAGATGCCAGAGTACAAAACATAAGTCGCTACCATATCTTATTCCAACTACAAAAGCTTTCTTTCTTTATTGATGCAGAGTATTAAAGAACCACTCTGAATGCCTATCTAAATACATGTAATGACCGCTTGTGACATGACCTCTTGTGTCCTCTGCTTTTCTACGGGTCAGACTTGCTTAGCTAGGTAGTTAACCGGTCGACGTGGAATGGCACCGAATGGAACGCTGATAGAATCAGTTGTAGTCAATACAAAATCGTTGTAGCATGATTTCGTCATCTCAAGAGTTATAATGATCGTCCGAAACCCTTACAGGTCATCAACCTGTAAGATTAATTAACTCACAGTGTCTAACAAGCCATGACACAGTGACAAAAGCCCGCATAAGCAGCAATATATAATGTACAAGCTCCGTTGAAGGGCAAAGTTGTCTTACCTTTTGGAAGATCCCCTTAAGTTCACTCGGGTCCGCGCGTTTAGTGGATTGCACCTGCAGCAATAATAACATTAGTCACATTTGAAACCAATGACAGCAATATAATCACACCAAATAGGTTCTCATTGATCAAGCTAGGTAACTGAGGGAACTATACATTTTCTGCCTTGCAAGATAGCGAGTAGTACACACGTAGCATCTCCTTGCAAAGATGCAGAAAGCCAAAAGTTGTAACTCCATGCAACTACAACTAAATCCACCTAGTTCTAACTACTAGGGTCATGGACTAGTAGTGTTGCAAGCTAAGTCGCTAGCTAAGGAAGTTAGCTAATTGACCAGCTCGCCTATGCTCAGTTCTATAACGAGGACACAAACTGTTACCGTTTCAGGTTAGCTGAGTTTGCAATAGAAGCGAGAAGACAAAACAAAATGCAATCAGATGTGAAAGAGCCCAGAAAGAATAGTCAACTCAGCTTTTCAGATTTGAATGCTAGCTATCTTCTATCTATGTTCAACCAAGAGATGCACAGCCGGTTAGCCCGTATCGCTAGCTCTGGCTGTGGATGTTTCATTCAAGGCCAGACACCGGGCGTTAGCGCAATAATGCAAGAAGCAGAGAGGTCACCATATTCGCAAAAAGGCTTTTAGAATAAAACACCAATTGCTAACACAACATTCCCCGTACAATAAAACAAATAAATCCTGTAAACAACATTTATATATATTTCTGAAACGCAAAGCTTGCGATGCCGAAGTCACCTTGACCGCCATGCTGGTTTTGACGTCACGTACAGTTATCTGCTTGCTTGGCGCACGCGCACGCGCTCCAATCCAAACTAGTCTCTCAAAAAAATCACAAAACGAGCCAGGGTTAATCAAGTCCGCAATGTGACCCAAACAACGTATTCCTTTGTGTAGCCTGTCTTGTGTGATTACCTTTCTTGAAACTGGTTTCTGTTTACGGTTCTGTCGTCTCGTGAGTGGTTGTCAGTTGATAGTCGTGTGAGTAGCCTACATCACTGGAATGTCATTGCTAGTAATGCAATTTGACGTTTTACTGTCGTTAGTTACGCTGTCATGACACTGCAGCTCTTTTCTTTGTCAATTACTGTGGGTTAAACTTCATATTAAAAATAAGTTTAACATATGCACGATGAATGCCCAAAACCTTGCTAGAATTGAAGTATTTCAGCGGCAGCCATCTCATATCAGTTGTACTGTCTTGGCACGCCTCAAGAGTCAAGTGGGGAAGCTCCAACGTTGTTTATCAATGCCGGATATGCTGGTCCTCATTATTGTTGGCATTGGCTGTCTCATACAAGATCCCACTGACTGACCTAATTGTAGATTCTGGTACACAAGAGCTGTAGCGTTAATCCAATTAAATTAACATTGGTTTGGACTGAAGAGCACATCTGAAGCCAATTGGCATATTGCCTTACTCTTTGTCGGTGTTTTCTTACGCTCTTTCACACATAAATGCACCGTGAGGCAGTCTTGCTGTGGAGCCTCCCACACTCAACTAATCTTCCATGTACAAAGTGTGTCTGTGTCTGCAGCTGACCCATACCTAAGCAATGGGCAATAAGCACAGTGCTGCTCTTAGAACAGATACTGTTTTACTGATGCTGTCCCAGAAGAAGCACAACACCCAGTTTACTCATGCTGGTCTTGGTAAAAACACCACCACTATTTCAAAATCGACGAAATCAGTTTATGATGCTCACACTGCTCACACTGCCCACACTGCCCACACTGCCCACACTGCCCACACTGCCCACACTGCTCACACTGCTCACACTGCTCACACTGCTCTATAGATTATTTGGTGTCAGGACCTGATATGGCCTTTCTTGGGTTAAAATAAGTCTGGAAGTAGGCTGCCTTTCTGACCCATATATTGAACAGGTATTTAAAGGTATTCTTTTGTGACATAGGGCACGTTTCATTTTAAGAGACGTCCCCGTGCTGAAACAGAGATAATAGTTTTGATGTGCAATGAATCAATTGTAATACTTAATGTGACCAACAGAGGGAACTATCTGGTGATATGACCTTGGTAGAGGTAGAAGAGGAACGGGATGATGTTCGGGTTCGTAGAATAAAGTTGGAGTACAGTACAAGCTCATGTTGAAAAAAACAAGTTTCATCTTTAATATACGAATATCACAATAATGAGATAAGTAAGGGATAAATAACCCTTTTCAAATAATGCGTCAATTAAAAAGAAACACGTCATCTAGGTGCAATTAAAGTAACTGTACGGTAGAGGCTATAAATTAAAAGAATTCTTGGGGTGTGTCCAAAACCGAAAATTATTTGGATGAAACCGCCGATGAACGCAAAGCACGTGACCGCCATCCAAATACAAACATGGCGGCGCCCTGTGCCGCTAGATTCATATCAAGAGCTGGTAAGAACGTTCCTGTACTCTCATTATTTTAATAGTGAGAAGACAAACGACTATATGTAGAACCAAAAATAACAACGTGTATGCACTGCATTTTATTACATTGATACATATAGATGAATTGCATTGTTTTTCAAGCACTCCACCTTTTAGCTTAGCTAGCTAGCAATATGTCGTGCTGTTGTAGCTTGCTTATAACTACTTCACGACCAATACTCCACTACAAAGTCACAATTAACAGTTATCTTTAATGAGATTAGGCATGAACTTGAGTAGCATTGAGCGTGTAAATGTGTACATGTATTACTATTAATACAATTATCTTTAGCTGCATTAAACTTATTTCGCTCTTTAAAACGCTAAGTAATCCTTTCCAGTAGGGATGTAATAGCATGACAGCACGTTTAACTCAAACTGTCCCACATCTCCCTTCTACCTGGAGGGTTGGGAGGATTCCTTCAGAGGGGGTGTTGTGCAAGGGGTTCTGGACGGCCCTGGGCCTGCAGCCTATCCCAGCAGCACAGGCTGTTCTTCTGGCGCAAGTGGAAAAGTTCTCACAACGTTGTCCGCCCTGCTACTGTCAGGCCAGCCTACACAGTGCCTAAGGTGCTGTCAGAACTCTCTTACCCAATAGGCAGAACTTGAGTGACTTTATACTCACTGTAGAAACTCTGGTCTGATATGATCCAGATGCTCTAAATGATCTGAAAAGCATATCAGTCAAGTTGAAGAACCTGTCTTTTCTCTTCTCCTTGTCGGTAGCACATCCAGCGTCCTGACTATGTATTTAGTGGGGTCATACCAGACTGGCCTGGATACATAGAGATCAAGGACGAGGAACAGATACAGGGCCTGGCTCGAGCATGTCAGCTAGCCAGACACATACTTCTGCTCGCTGGCCGCAGTCTGAAGGTACTGTGTGTGTGTCACTGTCTCTACTGCTTGACTATTGTCTGGGTTGTGACCTATCATGTTTGACCGTTCACCTCCAGGTTGGCATGACGACAGATGAGATAGACTTCATCGTTCACCAGGAGGCCATCCGTCACAATGCGTACCCCTCTCCTCTGCGGTACGGGGGGTTCCCCAAGTCTGTCTGTACGTCGGTCAACAATGTGGTTTGTCACGGCATACCTGACAGGTACACAAATTCACCTTCTTTCATCATTGCTCTCCACACATTTTGTCATTGCCACAGATGTTAACCTGTTCCCAACTGTTTGTTGTCAGTCGGCAGCTTGAAGATGGAGATATTATCAACATTGATGTGACTGTGAGTTCAACTCCCTCCGCCTCCCTGCACACAGAAACAAATCTCTCCATGCAGTCCTTTCATTAATCCTGTACATGGTTGATGCCTCCCCCATGTTAGGTGTATTTGGAGGGTTACCATGGCGACACATCCGAGACGTTTCTGATGGGTCATGTGGATGAAGGTGGACAGAGACTGGTGGAAGTTGCCAGGAAGTGTAGAGACGAGGCCATCGCTGCCTGTAAGCCTGGAGCACAGCTCTGTGTTATAGGAAACACTATCAGGTAACAGACAGACACACACACACACTTAAACAGCATGCCTTCAGCTATTAGCTCACCCCATGGTCTTAATATATGCTCCCTCCACCCCTCTAGTGATATAGCACACTCCAATGGCTTCCGTGTGTGTCCCTACTTCATCGGTCATGGCATTGGCTCCTACTTCCACGGGCACCCTGAGATATGGCACCATGGTCAGTCGATAAATGGAACTCATTTATCTACATATCTCCAATTAAGATTTTGTCTGAGATTATACTATATACCTCTATACCCCCCCCCCCCCCCTCTACTTTGTCTTTCAGCTAACGACAACGACATGACCATGGAGGAAGGCATGGCTTTCACCATTGGTCAGTTTTGGCACATTTTCACATGTTTGTGTTCTCCTGGCTATGTATTGATCCTGATTCTTCCGTGCATACAGAGCCTATAGTGATGGAGGGGTCGTCAGAGTTTAGGATCCTGAGGGACAAGTGGACAGCCGTGTCTGCAGATGAAAAAAGGTGACACTTCAAGCTACATGTAATACCTCCTCGCATTTAGCCGTATCTTACGGAAGTCTTTGGTGAAGATGGTGACTTTCCTAATGCATGCGTGTCTGTTTAGATCAGCCCAGTTTGAACATACCGTGGTCATCACCTCTGATGGCGTGGAGATTCTCACCAAACTACCAGAAGAGCATGAGCCCTGAACAGGAGATGAGGGAAATCATGCATCAGAGTCAAGTCCCTGGCTGACCCTGGCTCATCAGTAGAAGGAGCTGAAAAGAATAGTTTTAGTGTCAGTCTGCAGACGTCTCCCAGGACAGCAGGAGATATGGAAAAACCATCTGTAGAGGTTTGCTGACAGTTTTTGCACTTTGGAACCTGGTCCAGCTGCCCACTGCTCTGGGATCAGAGACCCTCAGGAGTCCAGCTGAGGCACTAGGTCAGAAGCTAACAGTACTGAGAACATGGGACCCAAGCTGCCCATATGACATGGAACTGCGAATCTTGCCTGCGACTTGCCAGTCTGTCATTATTTAAATAAAGCACTTTTAAGTACTAACGCGTTTGGTTCCTTATTCCGGGTTGGAATGCAGCTTCCGAGAATCCCGTCAGGAGGACGGGGATGGTTGGGATCTCCCAGAGCAAGGCTGCGTGTGCATGAGGTTTTAAAAGGAGGGAACGAAACTAGTTTGTTTCATACTTGACTTGGCCACTAGATGGCAGTATAAACCATTCTGTGTTTGCTGACTGCACACAGCTCTTCACTTCACACTGGTTCCTAATGATGATCTTTATTGAAAAAGACAGTTTGTTTCATCAAACTGCACACTGTTCTCTTCTCAGGTATGAGCATGTAAGCCTTTGTGTCCTTTAATGTGAATTTGAGTCCGCTGCTGTTTAAATGAATCAAGAACTGGCGAAAGGTGGATTGACACCAGTTGCAAAAATACTAGGTTGTGTAGTTTGAGTCCGTGGTTTTAGAGTTGCTATGTGCCGCCAAGAAAAAGGCTGTTACAAGACTCATTCCTGGCATAGTTGAGAAGCAGCACATGCTTCTTTCTGTTCTTCACTGGCTACATGTGGCTTTGATAAAGAATAAGATGCTAGTTCAGAAATAATCTGAATAGAATAAATCCTCTGCTGTCTGATCCTGTCCTACTGTTTCTTTTACAGAAAAGCAGATGGGTAATTATCCTACTGTATAAGCGAGTCAGTCAGTGTCAGCACATCCTGCTGATGTACCTGTGAAGTGTGTGTTTGTACATGCATTGAAGTGTTCATATGCCCCTCCAAGTATGTGCGTGTGTGTGTGTGTTCTTTTGCTCTTGCCAGAGTGTCAGTCATGTGGGTGTGTTGTGGGTTGGATCAGATCCCACACAGGTGAGTCACTCAGGAATAGAACATCCATCCATGCTGAGGACATCCACCAATCTTTCTTTATCATCTGTTATCAATTAGTAATGGCCTTGGTCATGTCAGGTGGTAAGGAGATGGAATGGATAACAGATCAACTGAGTCTGTCCCAGCTGGCTAACATCAAGCTGTCCAGCTCAGAAAATAACAACTGAAATGTCTTGATTTACTTTTACTTTAGAATTTATGAGAAAAAAGACAATATTTCTGATATTTTCCTCCATTTCACTGTTATGTTTGTTATGCTCAAGTGTTTTGCTGTTTGATTAAAGAGCAGGGTGGGGATTGTGTGTACCTAGAGCAGTACACACTTCCTGTACAGTCAATTCCTCTGAGTCAAGAGTCTAGCAAACAGTCCTTGGTATACCCCCTTCTGTATACAGACACAAACACACAGAAGGTTAATGGAGGAAAAGGGAAGGGTTAGGAAAGGTGTGAGGTGGAATGGGAGGGGCAGGGGAGGGGCAGGGGATGAGTAGAGCGAGCTGCAGAGGAATTCTCTCCTGTTGGGACAGATCCTGTTCTCCTTGAACACTGTCTCTCTGGCCCCCTCCTCTCTGACCATACCTTTTCAGGTCGAGTTCCTGTTAGACATACACACTCAACTACAGCAGAAAAGACGGTCACACATGATGTTCATATCAAATGCATTCCTTTCACTAAGCTTACCATGTGGCAGTGTGCGAGTTATGTGTGAGTTGTGTGAAAAAACTTTCTCATGTGCAATGTGGTTAATGAAAATTACTCTCCTAGTGTGCCTGTTTACTAGTGTGTTTGGGAGTGGGATATATCACACCTTCCTGGGACTTGTTCCACTCAGGACCACAGGAATCCTTAGTCACCTTGGTGACCAGTAGAATTCCATGTCTCAGTGGTGACCTTGCATTCCAACCTGTTCAGGCGGGTCTGAGAGAGAGAGAGAGAGAGAGAGAGAGAGAGAGAGAGAGAGAGAGAGAGAGAGAGAGAGAGAGAGAGAGAGAGGGGGAGATGGAGATGTAAACACAAGGGTTTGTATGTTGATAGAATGCTCCATGTAGCATAGTCAGCTCCTTTTACCTGTCTGACGACACATATATGCACACAGGCAATTCAAAATGTACGGGAGTTGTATGTTGGCATGTTCAGACTGTGGACCGTTTGTCTAGTTCTTGAATCAGTGAAAGACAAGTGTGAATCTGTTGAAGGATGTCATCTGAGTTCCTAACTGGAGCCTGCAAATCTCAAAAGTTACATTTTATTCATGTATGTGTTGCTGAAGGCTGTACAAAACATCTGGGATCTATGGCTGTGCTCTCTGTCTGGTTCTCTATTCTTAATCACTTTCTTTTTCTTGCAGGAATTTCATACAGACACACACACACTTTCAACCCTCTTCACTGTGGGCCACAGGCCTCCACAATGCCCCTTCTTTCTCACTCTCTCTCAGTGAACTAGAGAAAACCGGTTAGACAGATTTACTTCAGAGACTGCATTTTGCTTCAGTACTTCCCTTTCTCCTCCAATTTGGAGTGTTTACTGTGCATGTGATGGTGGGACTAGTGGAGACATTAGTTACATTCTTGGATCAGATAAGAGCGTGGAAGGGGTTAGGGTTAGTGTGTCCAGGGTTAGTGTGTCCTATGGAATTGTATAGAAACATCTTACTGACAGACCCATTGGTTGTCAATTGTCAATAGGTGGCCCATTGCTTATGTTCATGCTTGTAAGTGAATGTAAGTGTGCTCAAGTGTCAAAGATAAAGTGACAAGTAAATTAACTAAATATTGATGCAGTATTGCTCTGATACAAGAGCAATACTGCATAATATACTATAATTTTCAGCAGTAGTAACAGTTAAGTCTTTGTATACATCTAAGTTGTTCGTTTCCCGAGCTTTGTCTGTTAACGTTACAACAATGTCTGTGTGTGTTTCAAAAACAATAGTACAGGGGAGGAAGCTCTACCCATGATGCCAAGCTCAATGGAGGAACTGTGAGGACATTCCAAAGATTTTGAACATTTACGTTCACTGATATACTGTATCCAGTGAGCAGAAAGGAAGTTTTTAACAAACTTCAAGTACATTTTTTATCTCCCAAAGCAGCCCCCTTAGTTGAGTAATTGTCTGCTGGGTTGCACTTTTGTGTCGCTAGTGTGTGTCTACCTCTGTAGGGAAGAAGGGAATTAAACTGTCTTCTGCTTTCTTGGAGAGACAACAGGTCCAGACTAGAGCTCTGAGTCAGAGAAACACTGCAGGGCTCTCTAAGCCTCTGTGAGGAGGTTTTCTTGTGGAGGTTTTATAGTTGAAGTTTGGAGGTTCTCAAGTGGAGGGTTTATTTGTGGAGGTTCCCTGATGGAAGTTCACTAAATGCCACCGTGACGCAGAAACAAAGCAGCAGCTCCGCATGGAGAGACAGAGAAAGGCTACACCTCCACCCGCCTGGCCACTCTCCCCTGCACACACTGCACCAAAACCTGGGGAGAATGGATCCACCTTAACATCTATCTGAAGACCCACAAGTAGACAACCCAACTGAGGGGACAGTCATACTCCCCTGGGGTGAGCGCCGATGATGACTTGTGGAGGTTTGAAGGGGAAGGTCACAAGTGGAGGCATATTAGTGATCCTATATGTTCACCCCCTGAACTCCTTCTCCATAGCAACACCAGGAGAAACCTGAGCCTGTCTTATGTCATTCCAACAACGTGCAAGAACTGTTGTCACAGGAATTCACTGGTTTGGTGTGTGTGTCTGTGTGTGTCTGTGTGTGAAAGAGAGTAATAAAGATAGAGAAAAAGAGGGTACTTGACATGGGTGCATGCTCAATGTGTTCTGGTTTGGAATTTCACCTGTTGTAGACATTCAATATACCAGAGAGAGAGAGAGAGAGCGAGAGAAACTATCAACTGAAAAAATGGTCTCCCCCTCACGAAAGACAAGCCGTAAAAATGTATTTAAATGTTGATGTATTTATTTTGAGTCAGTCAACGGAGAGGGGGAGAGAGGGCTATATCAGTTGCAGATAGTGTTTCATGAAACCACAGCCATAGCAGATATTATCAGTTAGGTAGAGTGAAGGTGGAGCTTGTCTTTCACTGGTACGTCCTTCCACGGGTATGAACGTCTGGTGGTAGAAGAGGATCCTGCCCCTCCTTTCTGCACCCTCAGGGTCCACAATATTCTCTTTCTGGAGCACAGTTGGAAACTCAGGAACTACCCAGCGCATACACGCACACACATAACACTTGCTGTTTGGGGGGTAAGCATGATTTGTGTAGTGACTGTGGAGGTTGCTGTTCTGTAGGACAAGACAAGACATTAATTAGTCCCTGCTCACTGTAATCAATATACTCATCAATAGGGTACAGGACCTGCCCCTGTGTGTGTAGTTCTGTATGCACACGTCAGTAGTGTTGTCTTCATGATTTAACCATTGGAGTGTGAAACACATGCTAAGTAGAAGGATCAATAATCAGAATAATTAATCAACCATTTGGAATGCAAATGAAGACAAAACAAATACTTCAGAGCCAGCTGGAATCGATTCTTCATTTGTAGTCACAGAAGAAAAAAACAACATTGTATTTCATGTATTTTTTAACTGCGCCCCATGACAAATGTTTTTTTTAATGAATTACATGCAGATGTCTCAGCAGACATTTCTAAAGTATCTTCATGGTTGAGAGAAACCGAGTCACAATCCCAAAAGACATCTGCAGCGTCCCCTGGGTCGAAGGCTCTTGATTGGAAGAGATATGCACAGCATGACTGCTCCAAAAATGTACACCAGCAACGCTTGAGTCAGCACTGGTGACTGCATGTCGGTGCTTAATGTCTCTGTTTTCCTGCCCGCTATCTGTTACCCACCCCTGAAGGGAAAAAATGTCCACATCTGTATACTGGGAACCAGGACTGTCTGGTTTGAAGGTAGCTAAATGACACAGAGTTTATCTTGAAGTCTCTTTGTAGACTAGTCCTATCAGAACATAGTCCTCAGACCAGCCACACAGCTAGGGTTGTGAAATCTCGGGTGATTGACATTGCACGGTGACGGATTGTGCAACGTCTCTCTGTGTTAAAACATCACCCCTCAGGCTATCTATAATGGAGAGACGCACCCTGTTCACACACACAGTATGTGCTCCAGCACACCTCCTGGAACGCCAGGATACAAATGCATGCATAATCTTGAACAGGGTGGTGGCTGGAGCAAGTCCGGGCGTGGCCTCACCTCTGTTTGTCTGAATGTGCCTGCAGGGAAAGTTTTCCCTCTCAACACACTCTGTATCTAAGGGCACAGTACTGTTATCCAAACTGAAAAGGGCACCAGGTTTGTGCTGTGGATGCTTTACACAGAATGGAGAAAAGTCCCCTGTTCCCTGTCTCTCTGTGGGACCGGCTGGGTGTCTAAAGAGCAGACTCCTGTACCTCGATAGTCGGGTCTTCCTTGGAGACAGCACAGATGAGTGGCTGTTTGTATGCAGACAAAGGTTGTGACCTTTTACATGTTAGGAGGATCTGGGGAAGGGGAGGGGGGGGGGGGTGGAGGGACGATGAAGGGAATTAGAAGGAGCAGATGAGGTGGTTGAAGAGGAGGAGAGGAGAGGAGAAAGCTAGAGGGAAGTTTGAGAGATCTGAGTGTAAGAACAGTGACGGAGGGATTCGAAGGAAGACACACACACACACTAATTATAAGGAATTTTACAGTTTGAGGCCTTTTCCAGACATGCAGCAATGATTGATGTGTGAGAGGGATGTGTCTATGGAACAGAGAAATAGGTCTGTCATCTCATCAGATTCACAGTCTGCTTGACTAAAGGGCGAGACAAAGAGAAAGGGAGAGAAGTGAGTGTAGGTGTTTTTTTTCTTGATAAATAGCAGAGACATGTAAACAAGTTATGTGTTCTGGAGTCAGCACAGTTTAAATTGGTACCACACACACTGGCAACATGCTGTACACATATGCTGTATTTCCCAGTCTCTCCTGGAAGCATGACAAAACTCCCACTATCCTCTCTCCTTAAAAACAATTGCTTTGACTCTTGCTTCCTTCTCTGTTAAGGGGCAGCCATGGCCCATCTACCCAGCCAACAGCTAACCCTGCTATGTTACAGCTAATCTGGAATGTTCAATAGAAAAAGGGGCTAGAATAATCCATGCCATTTTGTGGCCTGACAGAACAGTTTAGTGTTCCAAAGAGCACCTTGCAGACCTGAAAAAAAGATTCTACTGCAAACCTTAGGTTTTTATCTGGAAAATAAGTTTTTTTATTATTTTGGCGCAAATGGTTCTACAAAGCAGCTTTCTGATTTTTAAAAGCTTTTTCCTCAGCTGTTTTATTCCCCTCTTCCTTACTGCCGAGGAATTGGTAAATAATGATTTGTCATATTTGCCAGTAGTAGGAACACCCAGTGGTTTAGCCTTGTGTTTCTTGGTTAATCTGTGACTCTCACAAACACTTTCCCCCCTCCCTCAAAATACTGTATCTCTTCTTCCCTCCCCTCCCTTCCTTTCCTTTCCCTTTCTCCTCACTCTCCCTTCCCCCCTTCTCTCTTTCTCTCTTTTCTTTCTAAGTGCTACACAAAGACAGCGTTGTCTGCTAATGTGAGGACATGCTTTGGGTCAGTGTTTCATGGAATGTCCTAAAAAAATCTGTTTGTGACTTTGCAGCCGTTTGGACTCTCACACATCTCAGAGTGGATGTGACTCACTGGAGAGACCAACAGTTAAACTTTACATTCGGTTATTAATCTATAATTCCGCTTGAAATAAATCTGAACCTTATTTGATGTTATGAGTAACCGGAAGGCCTTAGAGAGCTACAGATCAAGTATGTCCATTTGCTACTGTATTTCTATGAGGTCACTGGGGTGTGTAGGACTAGTGGAGTGGATGCTGACCAACAGCCATGCCTGTCTGGACATGATGGGGTTAACTGCCAGTTCTCCTGCCCGGGAGCTAGGCTGAGTCATGCTATTGTGTCTATTTCCTTGGCATCAAATAGAAGGGCATGATGTGTTTGTGTGCGTGTGTCTGTCTGTCTGTCTGTGTGTGTGTGTGTGGTGTCTGGATACAAACGGAAGTTTGGTGGGTTGTAAGTGTTTAATCTCAGAGGACAGGCGTGAAACTGGAAGGTTTCCAGGGGTGTTTGGTGACAATGTGAATTTCTTTGACATTCTCTAACATCCTTTTTTCAATCTCATAACCTGAACTCGCTTTTTTGTTATGTTCATTCCTCCATCAAGAAACACAGTTCCACAGACATCTCATTTAACTAGTCCACATCCAATGGCAACACAAAACAAGATGTTTATATGTTATGTTCCCGCATTCTTAAATACAAGTATTTCGCAGGCTTTTCAAGGTGTGCCGTTGGGTTAGCCGATGACTATGTTGATGATTTTGTGCGCCCCCAGGTAAGTAGGTGGAGTGGTTTTTGAGAGACGGGGGTTGTGGGAGGAGCGCTGCACAACCTTCAAGTGGGCCATAAGCCACCACCCAGCTGATAGAACATCTCCCAGTAGGCGCGTGTACAGTACCAGCCCATAGTCACGGAGAAGACGGTGGAGTCATTTACTATAAAGTGTTCAATTAGTATAACCATTACTGTTGCCATCATGGAGTTGAGGTGGATACTGTACATATACTCTCTGACGTTTGTTTTTATCCTGGAATGGAGTCGATTGTCAGCATTCAACCTGGACACTGCGAATGTCATCAAAAAGACTGGAGACCCCGGGAGCCTTTTCGGGTTTTCTCTCGCAATGCACAGGCAGTTGAAGCCGGTTGATAAGAGAATGTAAGTGACAGTATGAGCTTCGTGGTGTAACTCAGCATTTGTGAAGTTCTTGTTTCTGTGTAGTGTCCATGAACCTTTGTTGATTATTATTCGTGCGCCGTGTTTTTCCTTCACAGGTTAATTATTCTTAGATTTTATTATACTTGCTCAGAAGGGTGCAAGCTCGCGCACGCCTCTGTGCGTCCCTCACAGTTCAATTTAACTGATTACAAATTGTAACCTACCTCAATAACAATCTTATCTGTATCCAGATGTTTTAATGCGTTTCTGGAGCCCAAAATCAACACGAATTGTATCATTGCAGTGAACTTTGCCCGTTACTGCTTAATCTGTATGGCATTGGAGTTAAACATATTACCAAGTTTCAAGTCTAACATTTGCTGATATTGGTAATTTGTATGCCATTACTAGATCTAACACACATGTACACACACACACACACACACACACACACACACACTGGCATTTTCTGTTCCAGTTTTATACTTTGTCCAAATGAAAGACACGTGGGTATTAGCATGGGGTTTGTGTAGAAAGAATTCTAGAGTGAAATGCCAGAGAAAGAGACTGAAATAAACAGTATTAGTGTTCTGCGAGTTAACAGAACATACTGTTTCAAGTAAAGCTGAAAGTGTGTGAGAGTGTCTGGTGTTACTGTAATGAGGTAAATGATGCGTGCAGTGTGTAGATAGATTGCGTGTATGTAAAGAGCACTGAGGCAAGTCTTTTGTAACTGTGTGTTAGACAGTACATTGTTGGAGGTACTAAACACAGTGGTGTGCAGTGCTGAATCCTTCCTGTGTTCTGCCCAGCTCCCATGTTAACTCAATATTCTCCACCCTGATCTGCTTCACTGTGCAGATGACTTTTCATCTCACTGTAATATAGTTTATGCAATTAACAATGAATCCTTTCTTGAGTCAGTGAGGGTTAGGGTTGGGTTTCACCTCTGTGGTTACCTTTAGGAGTGTGTGTGTCTGAAGTGTGTGTCTCGTCGTCTGTGTGTGAAAGGTTAGTCATGCCCCTGTGCCACACCCAAGGTGTGTCAACTTGAGTCTGTTACACATCCATGCCCCACAGGTGCGTATTTGAAGTACCTGCAGTAGGAGGGGGAGTTGGCTACAGTGTGTTTGTGTCTGAGACACACATGCTTGAGTGAGAGTAGGCATGATACATGATTTAAAGATAATATGGGTTCTGTGTGTATGAGGTTATAAAACCGAGATTCCCTCAACTTTCCTGGGCCTCTAGTTGAGGGTTTGGGCTTGAGCCCAGGGCTTGAGCAAGGTGTCTCAGGGGTCGGAATTCAGAAGTGAGTCGAAGACCTGTGGAAACAAACTACACTGAATAAAAACCTTTACACGACACACAGTACTGAATGTGCACCGTCTAATCTGGTAAAGGATTGGGTAGTGAGCTAGGCCAGCCCATTTCCCTCCCTCCCTCCCTCGCTCCCCCCTTCCTTCCCTCCCTCTCTGCCCTGGCCTAAGCCAGGTTAGCTCAGGTTAGACAACATCAAAGCCGAGGGAGAGAGAGAGTGCGAGAGAGAGAGTGAAAAGGAGGGGAGAGAGGTTATGGCAGAAAGAATGTGGGGAGCTATAAATCAAGGTAACATCTGTGCCTGCACTCCTCTGTTAGCCAACCACAGCAGGCTCTGGGGTTTGCGTGAGCCCTGCCTGAGAACCAGACACACCCTGGCAGTCACAGTGTTCTGGGAGGGTTCAGAATCCTGTGACGATCCAACCACTCTGGGGTGGCTCTGCAACCCATTTGGATGTGGAATCTCCAGTTGATGTGGATCCGCTGTCACCAGGCAACATGCTAGGGTGTTGAAGGCAGCCAGGGAGCTGCTGAACAAAAACAGGCCCTCAATGGGATGTGTTCCTGCTCTTCTGCGTGGTTATGTTTTCAGTGCTGTCTCTGTGTTTGGGTGTTTCATTCCTTTGTCCCTAAAAACAGACGCGCACACACACACGCACGCACACACGCACACACACACACACGCACACACGCACACACACACACGCACACACGCACGCACGCACGCACACACACACACACTGCATGTTTGTCTTGCACCTTCCTGTACATGTGGGCAGCCTGCTGATGCTTCCTGTACAGTTGCAGAGTGATTAGATAAACAGCGGTATCATTGTCAGAGGCCCACTGGGCTACACGGTTCTCAGTCGGACTCCAGAACAGGATCAAACAGTTAGGAGATGAATGATTCCCACAAAGTACAATACAATGGATCTGTTCAGCTGCTGTGTTTTCGAAATATAAGCTATGCTTAGTTCAGCCCGATAAGTATTATAAGTAATGATCAAGTGGAAAAAAAGAACTGCACTTCTTGGCTTATGTTTTCCAGAGTGCAGTATGGTGTGGCAGGGTTCCTTCCTGCTATTCTCTTGACTTCCTGTGTCTTTAAGGCTGCCAGAATATTCTCCTTACCTGGACTGGAGTCTTACTCCAAATGAAGAACATCAAAGAAGTGGCCTGGTATAAGAAAGATTACAGAGGCCATGCATATTTCAATATGGTCAAGGCCATGATGAGATATTGAAAGAGATAGATGATATCTTGTCCCTTACTCTGGTCCCATGAAGTATTGTGTTTCTCTTTATTGTCATAAAACATTTAAACCGTGGGATATAGTATGGCTTCTAACGCAAACACTTTAATGGGTGAGATTCTGTGGGCTCCTTTGTCAGGTTTGTCATGTTATTAAATTAGTTATGGAAGCATAGAGTTCATCACCTCACCTTCACGTGAATCAGTGTGATGCACAGGACTAGTAGTAGGTATATGCATGTGTTGAACACAGGGGCATTGATGGGCTTGCATGTTTAGTGCTGGTCTCTCTATAACATCCCACAATGCATCAGTTGATGCAGCTTGAAGCAGGTCAGTGATTGGCTTGTGTGACTGTGACACGCTGAGGGGAACTGTAGAGCCCCAGGAGATGCAGGGCATCATCTCCCGTCCTCGCTTCACAGAGAGCCTGTGTGTGTGTGTGTTCACCAGAGTGTGAACGTCTGTGGGTTTCTAAGTGTCTTAAGTGTCTTAGTAGGTGGTTGTGTGTCCTGTGTGGATGTTATGTGGGTCTGAGCTCTGTTCAACCAAGCAATTGAAAGGTTTTTTTAAACTAAGAATGGTACGGAAAAGCGGCCTGTTTAACTGTGTGTGTGAGCGAGTATGTGTGTTTAGCCATGTCATACTGGTTCTGTGTGGGTTAACCAGCAGGAAGACCTGGGTGAGGTAGTCTGACAGTGAATAAGGTTGATGTGGTTGTTGATGTACAACAAGCCATCATGGTACAGGTTTTGGGACTTAGACTGGGACAGATCTATAAACCTGCAAGGTCTACCTGGGGAATAAACTTCCTTCTTTCAGTATCATAACACTCTAAGCAATTGCATCTTATGTATCAGGTAGGCAATAGCACTGTGTAAGATGTTAACCCTCAGCCACTGACTGTGTGGGTGTGTCTGTGTGTGTGTGTGTTCCAGGTTGCTTGTTGGAGCACCGACGGCCAAGGCCCTAAAGGGTCAAATATCAAAGGTGACTGGAGGGCTATACAACTGTGACATCACGTCCTCTTCCTCCTGCAAGAGGTTGGAGTTTGACAATACAGGTGAGCTCTCCTTTGACACCAACAGTACTTTACATGTATCAACATGTATGGCCTGTGTCCCAAGATAACATCAATAGACATAACACCATGCTTCCTGGTCTGTGTGTGCTTTTGTGTGTTGGTGTGTTCAGAGGATCCTACTAAAGAAAGTAAGGAGAATCAGTGGATGGGCGTGACAGTGAACAGTCAAGGACCAGGGGGAAAGATTGTGGTAAGTGTGTGTGTGTGTGTGTGTGTGTATCATTTCTAGACCATACCACCTAAAGTGTGTGTGAACCGATCTCTGTCTTCTTCCCTAGACCTGCGCCCATCGATACGAACAGCGTCGCTTCGTGAAAACGTCCCTGGAGTCTCGTGACATCACTGGGCACTGCTACGTGTTGAGTCAGGACCTGACCGTTTCCTCACCCGAAGACAAACAGAGCTGGCGCTTCTGTGAGGGTCGGGGGCGCGGGCATGAGCTGTATGGCTACTGTCAGCAGGGCATGTCTGCCGCTTTCACCAAAGACTACCACTACCTCATCTTTGGGGCTCCTGGAGTATACAACTGGAAAGGTATACAGGGGGGGGGGGGGGTGTGCACGGGAATGTAACACATGTATATGTGTGTAGGCAATAAGATTAGGGTTAGAAACTAATGACTACTATGGTACATCTTAAAACATGACTGATTTGTAACATTTTTATCGCATGGTTATCATTTGATTTCCCAATTGGATTCTTTTCCAGTCACATTGTTTTTGTAATCTGATTAGGTACATTACATTTTCCATTATTGTGTTGAGGTTTTCCTCATACTCCTGGCATTTCCATTCCATTCCATTCCATTCCATTTAATTTCATTCCATCCTCTTCTCTTCTCCTCTCCTCTCCTCTCCTCTCCTCTCCTCTCCTGTCCTGTCCTGTCCTGTCCTGTCCTGTCCTGTCCTGTCCTCTCCTCTCCTCTCCTCTCCTCTCCTCTCCTCTCCTCTCCTCTCCTCTCCTCTCCTCTCCTCTCCTCTCCCCTCCCAGGTATGGTGCGTATTGAGCAGAAAAACAATACTCTATTTGAGATGGGTATCTATGACGACGGACCCTATGAGGTGGGGGGTGAGAACAGTCAAAATCCTGAACAGGTCCCTGTCCCATCCAGCAGCTACCTGGGTACGTCTCCACCTTTGCCTCCTCCTCTTCCTCTCCTTCTCTCCAGCTTCATCCCTCCATCTCTGGTGCTCTGAAAGCTGATGTTGTTCAGGATTAGAGTAGGGAAGGTGATAGAAGATACTCTGTAGCTGTTATCTGAAAATACAGCCTGCTTGATGTGTCTCTGTGTGTATATGCAGAAGCAGTGTGTGTGTGTTCAGGTGTGTATCTGTGTGTGTTCAGGTGTGGTCTTCATGACCAGTGTATCCAGCTCCATCCCTGATCAGTTTGTATACCAGTCACTACCTCCTCAGGTTTCTATGGTGACAGATGTAACATCTAATAGCTTTTTAGGTTTGTTTGAGTTGAAGGTTTATTACACCAATCTTAATCGTTGTTGCACGTCATCATTGGTCATACGTCACGGCACGTCATCATCAGTGATACATTGGTTTGTATTGACCATTAAAGGCTCCGCTTGTGTGTGTGTGTTCGTTTTTTTCCTTTGTTTCAGGTAAGTTTCATGCACGTTTGAATATTGTAGGTTGATTCATGTACATCCATGATGAGTGCATCCAACATTGACAACACAGCCTCACCTAGAGCATGTGCTCACACCAACTATCTCACTGTCTGACATTCTGTCTGGCTGACTGACTGTCTCACTGTCTGACATTCTGTCTGGCTGACTGACTGTCTCACTGTCTGACATTCTGTCTGGCTGACTGACTGTCTCACTGTCTGACATTCTGTCTGGCTGACTGACTGTCTCACTGTCTGACATTCTGTCTGGCTGACTGACTGTCTCACTGTCTGACATTCTGTCTGGCTGACTGACTGTCTCACTGTCTGACATTCTGTCTGGCTGACTGACTGTCTCACTGTCTGACATTCTGTCTGGCTGACTGACTCTCTCACTGTCTGACATTCTGTCTGGCTGACTGACTGTCTCACTGTCTGACATTCTGTCTGGCTGACTGACTGTCTCACTGTCTGACATTCTGTCTGGCTGACGAACTAAGCAACTGATGACAGCGAGTGATGTAAAATGTACTGTATGTTTATCCCACCAGGTTTCTCTCTGGACTCAGGGAAGAGCCTAACCAAGAAAGGTCAGCTGACCATTGTTGCTGGGGCACCGAGAGCCTATCACAGTGGGTCAGTGTTGTTGCTAAAGATAGATTTGACTCAGCGCAACATGCTGGTGCCTGAGTACTTCCTGGAGGGGGAGGGGCTAGCGTCCTCGTTTGGTTACGATCTCACCGTGGTGGACCTGAACGGAGACGGGTACGACAAAACACGCCCACGGCTGCACACACAAACGCACGACAGGCACACACAAACGCACGACAGGCACACACAAACGCACCTATGCACCGTATTCATGGGAGTTTGTGTGACCCTGTTGCCTCTAGTTGGGAGGACATTGTGGTGGGAGCCCCTCAGTACTTTGAGAAGGACGGAGAGGTGGGCGGAGCCGTTTATGCGTACGTCAACAAGGGAGGAGTTTGGGATAAGATAAAGCCTACCAGGATCGACGGGCCTCGGGATTCCATGTTTGGACTGGCTGTAGAAAACATTGGAGACTTAAACCTAGACGGCTTCCAGGGTGAGCAGAGAGTGTGTTAGTCAGAAAAAAACACAATTTGTTTGTCTACAGTTATGAAGGTGATGGTTGAACCATAGTTCTGAAAAGGTGACACAGTGTTTGAACATCTGTCTATCTGTCTCACAGACATAGCTGTTGGGGCTCCCTACGACAATGGCGGGATAGGAAATGTCTATATCTACCATGGCACTGCTAAGGGGATCAACACCAAGCCAACACAGGTACCAAGTCCTGACCCCTGACCCCTTGACCTCAATGCTGGAATAATCTAGCTCTAATGCCTCTTCTATTGTTTGAAATCATTAACATTTTACACAGCTGTGTGATATCTGTATGTTTGTGTGTGTGTGCATATCCTAGATTCTTGCAGGACAGCCGGATATGAAACTGTTTGGCTACTCCCTGGCAGGGAACATGGACCTCGACTTAAACTCCTACCCAGACCTGGCTGTTGGTTCGCTCTCCGACTCTGTGCTGGTCTACAGGTAACCATAATAACAACATGTCAACAAGTGATTTGTCTGACTCCTCCCATGTTGGACCTTAAAGTGATATTTTGTCTTTCATCTCAGGGCTCGACCAGTCATTAACATAGAAAAGGTTGTCACAATCGAGCCAAAGGAGCTTGACCTGACTAAGAAGAACTGTGGTGACAAAATCTGGTCAGTTTGCTTGTTTGTGTGTGCTCATGTGTGATGTTAAGTGTAAAGCTGCCTCAAAACCATGTGTCTAGTTTCCTCAAGGATCACAATGACTCTTGCTTAGACTGTTGCTCTTGTTGGTTAGTGGTAGCTGATTTAAACTGTTGTATTCTATTTTAGTTAATCCTATTTTTATTGCTTTCCTACAGGTACACTTGCACTTAGAGATTAATGTTGTGTAATTTTAACTTGTTTAACTACATGCTCTTATGGTTTCTTCCCTTTAGCACTATTTTTTTGGTTGTTCACAATATGTACTTCTTGTTTTTGACTACCCGCAATGCTGTGGGGCTATCTTGTTGTTATTATCAGTGACCTATGCACTTTGTAAAGCTCTCTCTTGGAAGTTGCTTTGGATAAAAGTGTCTGCTAAATGAATAAATGTAAATGTGTGACCCTGAAGTTGTGTGTTTCAGTCTGAAGGTGACGGCTTGCTTTTCCTACACAGCCAACCCCAAGAACTACAACCCTGGACTAGGTAAGACCACAGTACTTTTACACAACAACACTAAGTCTCAAACCTCCCATGGAAGAGGAAGTCTGTCAGGATGTCTCACTCTTTCTCTCAACCATCTGATATCTCCCTTAATGAATGTACCTTCTTCCCTCCCTACTTCCATCCCTCCTTCTCTCCCACCAGTGGTGGAGTATTCCTTTGCAGTGGAGGGTGAGCGGAAGAAGCAAGGTCTTCCTTCTAGAGTCACCTTCTCCACACAGTCTAATACTGACCCTGGTTATGAATCCACCGGACAGCTCAGTCTTGGTGTCCAGGGCAAGGAGGAGTGCATCATTCAGAAACTCACTCTGCAGGTACTGGACTCTCCCATCACGCCTCTCTCTCGTACCTGTGTCCTCTCATTTGCACGCCTGCAATCACAACTGTCGTTGTCGTTTGTTCTCCAGGACAACATCAAGGACAAGGTGAGGGGAATCCCGATTGACGTTTCCGTGAAGATCCAGAAGACCACACGGAGACGGAGGCAGAGCTCCCTCCCTCAGCTGCCGCCCGTCCTGGACTCCAACGATCCCGTCACCGCTAAGGTAACCCGACAGTAACCCGACAGTAACCCCACAGTAACCCCACAGTAACCCCACAGTAACCCCACAATAACCCCACACACTCATATGGGGGGGGGGGGGGGGGGGGGGGGGGGGGGAATACCAGCAGGTTTGACTATGAAGTAGATGGTAGAAAGTGTTTCCATTCAATCTGGATTTCTCTGGTGTGTGTGTGTGTGTGTAGGTGAATTTCCTGAAGGAGGGCTGTGGCAGTGATAATGTGTGTCAGAGTAACTTAAAGATGGAGTACCGTTTCTGTTCTAAAGAACACAACAAAGATGTCTTCATGCCACTACCTTTGTAAGTAAACCTTGCCAGCTTTTTTGGGGTTAAGACAAGCAATTAGACCAAGTTACCAAGTTCTCATGTGTTTGTGTGTGTCAACAGTGAGGATGGAGTTCCAGTGGTCTCCCTTAGTGACCCGAAGGATATCGCCCTAGAGATCACTGTGACCAATAAGAATGGAGATGATGCCTACGAGGCTGCTCTGATTGCCTCCTTCCCCCCCTCCCTGTCCTACTCCGCCTCCCGCTCCACTGCTGTAAGTCTCTCTCTCTCTCTCTCTCTCTCTCTCTCTCTCTCTCTCTCTCTCTCTCTCTCTAACACATGGAAGCACACGCACACAATTAGGACAATTCTCTTTGTGCTAATTCAATTGTGCACTCCGCTCTGATTGGCTGTTGTTGCGGGTTGCAGGAGCGTCAGGTGTCCTGCGTGGCCAATACGAATGGCTCCCAGACGGACTGTGACCTGGGGAACCCATTCAAGAAAGACTCTGAGGTGAGAGCAAGAGCAGACAGAATTGCTGAATAAGACCAGCTCATCTGCTCCCCTGTCATGTTGCTCTGTCATGCTTTTAAGATACAAACTAGGACTAATCTGTGTGTGTGTGTATTGTGTGTCCAGGTGACCTTCTACATTATCCTAAGTACAGGAGGCATCTCTCTCGATGTCACAGAGCTCGAGATCGACCTGAAACTGAAAACGTGAGGACAGTAGTCCTGGTTTGTATAGCATACAGTGAGTACAGTAGGCTAGCTCTTAGTTTGGGTTTGACTTTGACCTGTGCTGACCCCCTGATCCTATAGGACAAGTGAGCAGCAGAAAATGGAGATGGTCAAAGCCAAGGCCAAGGTGCAGATTGAGCTGCTGCTGTCGATCGCAGGGTAAGACAGGGTTCCATTCACTGCTGGTACTTACCACACACACACACACACACACACACCACTCCCACACACACACACACACCCACACACACACACACACACACACACACACACACACACACACACACACACACAAACACACACACACACACACACACACACACACACACACACACACACACACACACACACACACACACCACAACCAGAAGCAGTGTCAGCAGTGTGTTTGTGCTTGTGCTCCAGGCATGCCCAGCCCTCCCAGGTATCCTTCAGTGGAGATGTGAAAGGTGAAAGTGACATGAAGACAGAGAGTGACATCGGCAGCGCCATCAGGTTCCAGTTCAAGGTTAGTCTGATGGATTCATTTGACTCCAAATTCAAGTCTGCTCTGTTTATCTCCCTTCATTAGTTAGAAAAGTGTCTGCTAAATAAACACTTGACATTAGTTTTTGTTAATATTATCTTTGACTTTAACCAACAGGTATCCAACCTAGGGAAGCCTTTGAAATCTTTTGGCACAGCATCCCTCATCATCCAATGGCCAAAGGAGACGACTGATGGGAAGTGGCTCTTGTACCTGATGAAGGTGGAGTCATCAGTCCAAAAGTCCACAGGTCAAATCAACTGCTCTCCGCAGACAGACATCAACCCCCAAAGAGTCAAAGAGGTCAGGCCTATGCTCGACTTCCCAAAGAAACTATTGAAACAACAATGCTGTATATTGCCCAATGAATTGTATATAAACGAGTGGATTGGTAAACAAAAGTAACTTAGGTTAACATGTGTGTGTGTGTGTGTGTGTGTGTGTGTGTGTGAATCTCGGGTGTGTTTAGGAGCCAAGCACCACCGTAAGGAAGAGGCGTGCCATAGAGGACACAAACCAAGAGGGATCCATAGCACTGCTGACTGACCAGAGGAAATACGCAACTCTGGTACTCCTGCTTTCCTGCTCTCCCATCCCTGTGCATGCACGCAAATGTCTTCCACAGCTCAAGCATATTCATCTCGGCTTCTGAAGTCAATAAGAATCTTTTAGGATTGATCTGAGTTCGCTCTTGCTGTCTTGTTGTAGTCATGCGGCAGCGGCGCAAAGTGTGTGGAGCTTCGCTGCCCCCTGCAGGACTTTGACAGTAATGCACACCTCACTCTCCACTCTCGCCTGTGGAACAGCACCTTCCTGGAGGTGAGGGATCAGCACCACCGCAGCTGCAACCTAGTGGTTTTAGTTTCTCCCCCCATGGGAACACTGCTGTATCAGAGGTGCAGCACATATCAAATATAGCTGTCAATAGTGTCGATATTTCAAATATCGACACTAGTCGATTTAAATTTCGATTTAAATTCGATTTAAAGTTTAAATTTGTATGTTTGATTCAACTGTAATCTATTCTTCAGGATTTTTCCAAGTTAAACTATTTGGATTTGCTGGTGAAGGCTACCCTCCATATTGAAGGCACGGCCCAGAACATTGTCCTGAAAAACTCAGATTCTCAGGTACCGTATCATAGACACCATCATACACTGTCCAACCCTGCTTCTGGAAATCTACCCTCCTGGAGATCCTTCAGTACTCTAGTCAAACAAGCAACAAATGACTCGTAAACCAGCTAATTATTAGAATCAGGTGTGCTACATCAGGGTTGAAAGGAAAACATATAGGACAGAACCAACTTTGATTGGGCAGCCCTTCTCTACATGCACTGCCTGTGTATCTATACTGTAGTTCTTTTGTGTTTCTGTGTCTGCCCACAGCTGTTTTTTCATGTTGGAATAGTATTAATCAAGACAAGATGTTTCCTCATGGTTGACTGTGTTTGTCTGTGTGTCCGTCTGTGTGTTTGTCTGTGTGTCCGTCTGTGTGTCCGTCTGTGTGTCCGTCCCCTAGGTGAGGCTGACGGTGTTCCCAGAGCGCCGTGCGGCCCAGCTGGGAGGCCTGCCTTGGTGGATCATCCTGGTGGCCATCCTGCTGGGCCTGCTCCTGCTGGGCCTGCTGGTCTTCCTGCTCTGGAAGGTAAGGAACGCACACACACACACACAGTCTCAAGTACTTTACATTAATCTCTCACATGGGCACACACGCACACGTGCGTAAACACGCACACACACACACACACACACACTCTAATGCGTTCCCTCTCCTCAGTGTGGTTTCTTCGGGAACAAAAACAAAGATGATGTCCCCCCCTCAGACAAAGAGAAACTGACGTCAGATGCATAGAGAGAAAAAGAGACAGTCTCATTCAGTGGGTAAACCCGTCTACCGTGCCGTCCATTCAGAGGGGCCGCTGGGACAGGGGCAGCCTAATTCTCTCTTGCTGGACAGGCAATGCTTTCTTCCAATGCTTGACTCGGGGAAACTATGGACTGGGGCATCTGTTGATACAGTGGCGGCTGCTGTAATGATGCTGTAAATGTGATGAGCTCACAGGTCGCTGGGGAAAATGTGTGCTTGAGATCTTCTGTGCATCATGTTGCTGGGGAGTTCATAATGGTCTGAATGCATGGCTGGGGAGGTGGAGCTTGTTGTGGGCGATGAAGGAACAGCTTGTGAGTCTGATGAACACCTTGGGTTGGATGTTTGTGGCCTGGGGCGAGTCTGTGCCTGTGGTTGTCACAACAGCCTCTCTCTTTCACTTCCTTTTCCTGGAAAAATCCCTTCTTTCCTGTCTGTAGGTACCTGTGCTGTGAGCCTGGCTACAGGCCTCACAATGAGCAGACTTTCCTGCTTTCTGCATGGAGGAACACAGAAGACTCCTACTAGCTTTCATCTACAACCGCTTCCCTCTTTTCTCTACCGTCCATTCTGTTTCTTATTTATCCTACAGTTGTGTTCGATACAAAGTCTGACAAACATTATAGTGACCACAAAAACAAACAAACAATCACCACATTCAAACCAAGCTTAACTTCCTTAACTTATTTCATTTCTTTTTCACAGTGTGGCTTTTTTAAGCATTCCAAATACGACCACAGTGTTCCCAGTTACAATGCCGTGCGGATCGCGAAGGAGGAGAGGCATGTAAAACCAGCAAAGAACAAACATGGCCGCCTGGAGAAGAAGCCATGGGTGACCAACTGGAAGGAGAACCACAGCTACTCCTGATGATCACCAACCCCTGAACCTTCCAAAAGAATTCCAATTGAACACACCCCTTTTATGACTTCCTAGGACTCCTTATACAGTATTTGCACAGTTGAAAACAGAAAAAAAATGAATGTAAGAAAGCTTGATTAGAATATCTCTCTTTGAGGTTCAATGCTTTGTAGTTTTATTTGACGTTGATAATAATCTTCAATTGGACCACCGGAAGAGTTTGAGATTCTTTTGCACAACTACTGTCAGTCGGGACTTTGGACATTGTTTTGGACCTGTGGCCTCAGTTTTTTTATGGGGGTTTTAAAGTGTTTTTGTATATTTTCCTTTTTACTGAAATGTGTGTATTTATTGTTCTTGATGTATGAGTGTGCCCTGTTACTCTACTGGCCTAAGAGCCCTTTAAGTAGATTATTTTCACAATGCATCTTCATAATTTTAAGGATGTTTTGAATTTGTTAGATTGAATGGTTCCACCACCTTCATAATCAGCCCCAAGGACAGGGCAGGCTTTAACAGTTTTAAACTCATTTTATAGACTTTCAGTCTGGGTGATCTGCATAAAAAACTAACAGTTGCCATCCCACAATCCAGCTTTTATTAGTGACTGTCTTGATACACTCTTGATCAGGCAGATCAGCACTGACAGAATGAATGTTGTGTTCTTGCTTCCGTTGGTTTTCATGCTGAGGGGCCGTGTGAGAGCAGAGCTTAGAGGGGCTGCGCAGTGTTAACTCAATATCCTTCAAAGACTATTGAAAACAAGTATTCTCACCATTGACAGTTTCCTTTCCCACAGACTAACTCTGGGAAGTAAGATAGGATAGACTGAACAAGGCTGGAGATCCTTTAAACGTATGGACTCTCAAACAGCCCCCATGCTGCACTCCGTTTGTAAATACTGAGGAGAATAAAGTTGTTTTGATATGGGTATGAATGAAATGTTTAAAATATGCCACGCTTTCTAAAATAAATGTTTTTACATACCGTTTCAAGTCATGTTCGTCGTTGTATAAGCAGTTCATTTGGACATGAGGGTTGAACAGCGTGTTGCTGCAGAAAGACGACAGTGGCGTATAATTAAAACGTTATTTATTTATACATTTAAAGCATTTACAGCTCATATGACGAACCAGTGCTTGAATAGGCATGATATTCCTATTTGACAATACTAAAAAGACACAAGCATTGGTAGGGTCAAAATGCATTTCAAACTCCTGTTTCCTGCAGCATATATCTGATGGTGCTGAAAGGGCACATCTAGTTTGAGTCCTGGAGTGATACGACTCTGGCTACAGCCTTGTAGGGACACACCTGGTACTAACAACCATAGGTCCACAAAGAACCACTCTGAAGCAGAAAGCTAGGTCTAGAAGACCACAGGTTTGGAATGTGTGTGTGTGTGTGATGACTCGGAGGTCTTCCATCAGATGGGTGAGGTCGGGGACTCAGCAGAGAGACTCTGTCCTGACTTTTTTCCCACTGCCCTTGCCTTTTTCCTCCTTTCCCCTCTTCTCTCTCTCCTTTTCCACAGCCTTCTCCTTCACCTCCCTTTCCTTCCCTTGCTTCTCCCTCTCCTTGTCTTTCTCCTCCCTCCTCTTCAGGTCTTTCAGCCTCCTCTTCAGAGCCGAGCGGTCGCTCATGCTGCACACTCCAAGAGCCTGGAGACACAGAGAGACGAATCATCAGCATGGCTCTGATGACGCTGCACCGGCCTGTTTGTCTAATATCTCAGTAACTGCTGAGTCACGCCCCGTCACCAGGGAGTCAGATGGCTGAGCGGTTAGGAAATCGGGCTATTAAATCAGAAGGTTGCTGGTTTGATTCCCAGCCATGCCAAATGATGTTGTGTCCTTGGGCGAGGCACTTCACCCTACTTGCTTCGGGGGAGAATGTCCCTGTACTTACTGCAAGTCGCTCTGGATAAGAGTGTCTGCTAAATGACTAAAGGTAAAAGTTACTGTCTTCCAGGATAACCAACCTTGAGTTTTTCACTGTCTAGACTGAGAAGCTGTGGCCCGTCCACGCCTCTAGCGGTGAACTCGGCGGTGTATTGGTCCATGTTAATACCCATCAACCACAGACAAACTTGCTGATTGGTCCATTCCATAAGGGGGCGGTTTTGCCATTGGTTGTTGTTGTGTGCATGGATTGGGTCATCGTCCAGAGTCTGGAGAGAGAGAGAGGGGGGAGGGGTTGTAGATGAAAGTACTTTATGCTTAACACTGTCAGGATGTCAGAGTGAGACAGACAGAAAGGTCAAACCCGAGTAAGATAAGATCCAGCAGTAAAAGTACTGAGAGAGAGAGAGAGACTCACCTCAGTGGAGGAAAAGGTAAGAGTTTGAGAGTGCCCTGAGAGAGGGAGATCAGACAGAAGCCCCACCACACCAGAACTAGAGCTGCGCAGAGGTGATCCCACACTCTGAAAAAAGTATAGACAGCCTGTCTATAACAACGTGTGTTGTGTGTGTGTGTGTGTGCGCTCATCTCACATCTCCACTCACGTGATCTCTGCCTGCGGTGGTCATGTACGGTAAGCTGCTGCTGGACACCGAGCGAAGCTTCTCCCTCTCCTCCCCTCTTCCTTTCTCTCGCGCCCTCTCCCTCCCTCGCTCCCCGAACCAGGGGAAGTGCAGGCAGGAGGGCATGGAGGTGTTGGAGAGGGAGGGAGACACTCCACTGCTGGTCTCATCCACCAGGTCTCCACATGAACCCCTGGAGACAGACAAGACACAGCAGAAGAAGAGGAAGAAGAAAAATAGATTAAGGGACAGAATTACACAAAATGTATCCAGGGGGATAGTCTTGGTGTGTGTTTTAAGCACAGTGGCCTACGTGCTGCTCTGGGACCTTCTCGTGTTCTCCTTCTCACTCTTCTTTCTTCGGCTGAGTGACTTGCGCAGGCCACTAGGGGGCACGGGAGCAGAGTTGGTTGGGAGACGGGATGAGAGACCCTTACCTCCTCTACAACATCTGCAGGTGGACAGGACCCTACCTGAAATCGGGAAACTTCTTCTTCGATTTCCTCGTCGTCGGGGACGAAGGGGTGATGACGTCCTGGTCGTTCTGCTGGGGGGTCAGGAGGAATGAGGGGGTCTGGGAGGAGAGGGCTGAGAGGGAGGAGGTGCTGGAGTGGTCACTCCTACTCCCTCTAAGCCCCGCCCCTCCTAGTGTAGGAACAGGCAGGGATAGGCTGTCTGGCCTCCCGTCCTCTAAGTTTTGCATTTCCACCTCCTACAAAAGAGAAAGATTATTCACACACACCGCAACCTAACAAGTTACATTTGTGAGACTGGATGTGTGTGTGTTGCTGACCTGTCTTTTGAAACTCTCTCGGAGTTTGTCTCGAGAGGGTGGGTGCCGTTTAGCTTTCTGGGCCAGCTGAGCTCTGGCTCTGTGAGCACTGGAGTCTAGACGGCCTGTGTCTGGCACGGCCATACTCCAGTCTGGACCACACACACACACACACGCACCTTTAGATGGGCAGGGATGAAGCTAAGGACAGCTGACAGGGTGGCTGCATAGAGACGTACCTGTGGGTGGGGTGTCTGGTGAATGCTTGTTCCCATCGGACATGGCTTCCCCTCGCTCCAGCTGGGCTACCTGAGCAGAGGAACCACATTGACAACTTATACTGGCTATGAAGGCGCAGCTATACATCTCTCACACACACACACACACACACACACCTGTCTCTGTAGTCTCTCCACCGTCTCTCGGTGTGTCTTTTCACTCTCCTCCATCTCCTGCCTCAGATCAGCCTCTCTCCCGTCGCTTTCCCTCTGTCTGCACGGGGACAGATGGAGAGGTCGAGTTAGACACCGAACAGCTGAGACGAAGCTCTGACGCTGGTGGGCCCTGAGGCTGCTGGAGGCCGCGGGGGTCACCCTGAGGCTGCGGGGGGCCGCGGGGGTCACCCTGAGGCTGCTGGAGGCCGCGGGGGTCACCCTGAGGCTGCGGGGGGCTCACCTGCTCTGGTATTCTCTCAGCAGCCTCTTGGCCTTGGTGTACTTCACCTCCAGGGCGTCCGCTTGGCCCTGAGCATCAGACAATCGCTGGCTCACAACCCTGCACAGAGTCTGTGCCTCCTGCCAATACCTGAGGGGGGGCGGGGCCACTCATAATATCATAATCATCCTCCTCCTCCTCACTCTCACAGTATCCTGTATTGCACAATGTTGTGACACATGGGTTGCTACATTGCTTGAATACTTATTCAAGTGTACTTGTCTAATTTCTGGGCCTTCTCCTCTCCGTCCTCGGCTCTCTGCTCCAGCTCAGCCTTCTCAGTCACCCAGGAGGCCTGTCGCTCCACCCACACCTTCACCTGGAGCACACACAGGGCAGCAACACGTCTACCGCCAATCACTATCACCACCCACACTCTGGAAAGACTAGACATACTGGACCATATCCCGTCGTTACTTCCGATATGATCATCAGTAGAGATGACCAGAACGGAGCACAAGAACGAGGGGTTCCTTTTTTTCATTTTTCATGCTCTATGAAGTTTGCACAAATTCATCACAACCAAAGCAGACACTGCCCTCCCCCCGTGAGGTGATGACAGATGTCAAACAGACAGGTCTGGGTGAAGCATGCGCTCCTGAAGCATGGCTCCCAGCCCAGCCAGCTGTGTCACAGCCGTGATCACCTGACAGAGGCCAGTAGAAAGCAGGAAAGGAAGGAGGGAAGGTGATTAAGAGTTTTGGAACAGGGCCTCTATCCAAATGGCTCAGACATTTCATGAAGAAATAAATGGGTCAGACTGTTCTATGGGGGTTGGGGGAATGTGTGTATTAGTGTGTGTGTGTGACACCAGACTAGCTGGTGGTGACCTACCTTCTCCCTAGCTTGGCAGAGTTGGGCTGTTCTGCTTTGTAGCTTTGACTGGAGCTAGGGAGACAGAAAGCAACAACACACACTAACGGTGCCACACCTGTAACTGGTGACTGCACTCAGGAATCAAAGGTTAACCATGCTTGATGGGTGGATTGCACACCTGCTGGTATCTGAGGCAGAGTTGATGGGTGTTTAGGTTGGAGAGCACAGACACATCCTCTTCCTCCTCCTCCTCCTCCTCCTCCTCCTCTTTCTTCATCATATAGGCATCGTCCTCCTCACTTCCCTCCTGTACTCTCCCCACCTGAGAAACAAGGTGATCTGTCCAGCACATGCACTGAAAACACATTAACATGCATCTATCGAACCCAAACCATACACACCTCTGTTCCTACCAAAACACAAACACACACACACCTGTGTAGTCGATCTGTCCTGCTCAAAACTTTCACTGATCAACCGCGCCACCTCACTCTCCACCCCCACCTTCTCTCGACCAATGGAAAACCTGAAAAGAACACAACGCCCAATTACGTACAGAGCAGCTAGGACTGGGAACCAATCGCAATCTTGTTAAAGAAGCATTGACCAATCGGACTACTGAAAGAAATGCGGTACGTACTTGACGATGCCTGATGTGTTCTTTAGTACTGTGGCAGCAAACAGCTGAGTGACTCCTACTAAACTGATCGCATCAACCTCCACTATCTGGTCATTCACCTGGATACTGAGACACACACGCACACACACACTTATTTTTGGAACAACCACATGGGGGTGAGCCTGGCGGAAACAAACCTCCACCTGCAGGTCTTACCGTCCGTCCAGGGCTGTGGGTCCTCCCTCTGTGATGGTCTTAACAAAGATCCCCAGCTTCTCCAGGCCCTGGTCAGCCCCCACACCCATACCTATGATACTGATGCCCAGCCCTTCCTCTCCTGGGGAGAGAGACCAAGAAAGAGAAACACAGAAAGAGTGAAAAATTTGACATTGTCTCCTTCAAAGAGGAGTACCGTGTTAACGGTAAAGGCAAAGACAAACCCTTTTCTATCTCCACAGGGAAGACGTCCATCTTGTCCACTCTCTTCTCCAGTTCGTACTCAGCCGAGGCTGACACTGGGTCCACCTCCTCATTCCTGCGGTCGTACTCCTCATTGGAGTAGGTACTGAACACCTTACACAAAGCAAGAAGGACAATATTTGTATGAAGCCAAAATGGTTGGGAATGAAGTTAGAGGGAAGTCTAGTCAGTATTAAGAGCATATGTGTGTGTGTGTGTGTGTGTGTGTGGGGGGGGGTGTATGCGTGTGCGCGCCATTCTGTTAGCAGCTGACTGAGAAGGCGTTGCCATCTGTAGCTACTGACACTACAGCCCCATGTTTACACTGGCAGATCTCGTAGTGAGACTAGGCTGTGAGGAGGGACTGGAAACAGGAACGCACATGCAGACACGCGCACACAGTTCTGCTCTAGCTTATTCAGAGGGAGTCCTGGAGAGAAAGTAGAGTTACACTGGTCAAACATGTCATTTCGTGTCGTCAAAATGACAGGTTCTTTTCCAGCTCGGTCTCAGAATAAATGTTCTTCCTTTTCTCCCAAGCTTTGCAAAGAAAATCTGCTACTGACTTCCTGCAGTGCACGAGGAGAGGACGGCTTATGTCAATTATGTAACCAAACATGTATGCATGCTTGTGCACACACGCGCACGCGCACACACACACACACGCGGGAGAGGAATGTTCCTGGGTTGTTGCCTCACAACAACTTTGACCGAGTAGAGCGTGTGGGATCCTGTATCATATACATTAGGTTTGGGCCAACAGGAGTGTAGGGTGGCCATATTGTCTCACACTGTGTGTGTGTGTGAACAGATGTTGACTTACTTTGATGCGTGCTGTGGAGAACGTGATCTTCCTCGTCTGACCGGCATCTTCCTCTTCTTCATCCGAGAGTTTGAGAAGACCGGGCATCTCCTTGTATTCCATACATGGAGGTTGTCCAGGATCACAGCAACATTCCTGGGCCTCTCCATGACATTCGCACTCCCTGTGACCACATTCTGCGTCCCTTTCCCGGTCACCTACAAAGGCCTTGTTCTCAATCCCACAGAGGACAACAGATTCCTCCTCCTCCTCGCCTCTCTCCTCTCCATTCATGGTCTCACTGCACTTTCTTTCAACTTGCTCCCTCTCCTCCACATCAGCTCCCTCCTTGAGCATGTTGACGTCTTCCTCTCCATCTACTCCCTCCTTTCTTCCATCCTCACTCCCTTTTATTTGATTAAACATACTGGCCTCGTCTTCAACTTCAACCTCATCCATCTGTCTTCTTTCATGACCTTTGTCCTCCCTGTCTTCCTCTGTCTCTCTCTGGCCTGCCTCCCTCTTGATATACTCCTCTGTTCCTGAGCTGAGCCGTCCCTTTTCTTCCTCCATGGTTCCCTCCCCCCGTTCAGTCACCTGTTGGAACTTGTCTGGCCCCTGTTCTCTTTCTACTCCATCATAAGGCAGACTGGCAGAACACTGCTCCAGACATTCTCCACAAGGTTCCACTGCGCAGTTCTCAACAACACATGGTTCTCCACTTCTCTGTTCTACCATATCAGGTTCAAATGCTGCTGTTGGTTCTATGCTGGGTTCCTCAAACACATCCTCCACAAGAAACCCCTCCTCCTCCGGTTCTCTCTGCTCCAACTGTCCCTCTTCTTCACTGGTAATCTGCTCCTCCCCCTGCCTCTCCTCTCCCTTGCTACCTTCACTCTCTTTTTCCCCATCGCTCTCTGATGACTCGTTCTTTATATTCACCAGCTCCGCCCTCACAGTCCTCACCCTTGACCTTTCCCCATGGCTCAAGTCTAGGTCCAAAGTCATGTCTCCTCGAGTTTCAGTTTCCTCTCCTATGGTTGCTGATGTGTCAGACTCGGAGCAAAAGGGAGAATTTGGGTCACCAGAGGGGGTGAAAGAATGGGGGGTGATGATGTGTGCTGAACTAGGGCTGTTGGGCGAAGGGGGGGGTGAAGAGTCGACATGTTTCACTGTACGAGTGGCAGGACTAATGCAGTCTTGAGACGAAGTCAGCATGGAATCCGTTGGTGGATGGGCAGTTAGGGAGGTGTGTCTGTTAAGGCGGTCAGACGACTCTCCCATTTCCTTCCCACTGGTTGCTGGTGTTTTTGACTCCTCTTCCTTCTCTGACTGCCTTACGGATGCTTCCCCATCCTCTTCATCCTCCTCTTCCTCCCCCCTTCTCTCATCCACAGACCCCCTGCTCGCCCTCACAGAGATTACTTTGGAACCTATCTCCATGACCTTCGTCTCAAACAGCTTGCGGGCCACAGAGAACTTTTGTGCAAGAGTTGCTCTGTCTATCTCTCCTATCTCCTCGGTCCGGGACATCTTCTCTGGTGTGCAGGAGTCTAGGCTGGACAGGCTGGCTACACTGCTGTAGGCACCGGGGGAGCTGGGTCCATGTCTGGGTGGCAGCGGAGAGGGTAGAGACGGGAGGCGAGGAGGGTGAGGAGAGAGGAGGGGAGTGGTTTTACACGTGCTCGCTCGTCCGTCTGGTTTGTGGTGCTGCTGCTGGCTGTCCATTTGGAGGAAGATGTTGTCTCTGATCTTGCTGCCCCTGCTGCAGTGGACCCTGCCCCCACCTCCTGTGCCGCTGGTGTTCACGTGTGACATTGTGGGGTCTGATTGGATGGAGGAAGGGGTAGGTGGGTCCACAGGAGTGTTAAGTGAAGGCTTACTCCCTGCCTCAGGTTGTGGAGTCATGGCCGACGTGTCGAGGGAGCATTTGATGGTGTGGAAGTCTGTCTTGTAGGTGTTCCTGTGAGGAGAGGCACTTCTGCCTTTACTGTCTGTCCGCATCATTTGGGGCTGGAGGCTGGTTGAGGTATAGTTGTGGTTATATAGTAGCTGGTATAGTGGCGAGCTACCTGAAGGATGAGCTGTGCTGGTGTAAGATCCTACAGCATAGCTGGTTGTGCTGTACAGTAGTACAGATGGAGTAGAAATAGACCACAGCTGATGTTTCAGGGTACAGCTGGATCCCTGGACGTTAGCTGGTGTAGAGTTGGAATGTATCTGCTGTGGGTTTGGAGTGATCTGAGCAGAACTAAAGAATGTTCTGTATAATGCTGGAGTAGACACTGGCAATACTGGGGCTGTCCAGGAGAGAGCAACAAACACACTCTTCCCCAATTCCTTGAAGATGTCCTGTTTCTATCTGAGTCTCCATGCAGTCAGCATGAGTTCACCATGAGTTCACACGGCACCCAGCTCCCTTGAAAAGAGTAAATAAATCACAACTTCAGACAAGGAGAACAAACAATGGTTGCGAAGGACTCAAATAACTTTAAACCAAGATGACGAACAAATATCCTTGTACTTATTGACCCTCGCGCTTGTATTAGTATTAAATTACCTAAAGTAGCATAATGTGCAGGATAAGCGTGAACCAAGCATGACGTGTGACAAATGGAGACGCGAGACATTCAGATACTAACGGCAGGCACTCAAACCCCAGTTTTACATACCGTTAAATACGGCAAATGTATCATGATATTCAACTTTTCAGTTGAATCTGACTCACGTTTAAAAACACTAATTCTTAACAGCCTACTTGCCAGCGTGCACCCTCACCAAGTATAAAGCCTAATTAATTGAGTCACCTTGCTCCGCGCACCTTCACGTTGTCCTCGCGTCAACTCTTCTGACAAAGAATCAGATGCGCACTACCGTTAAGCAAACAGTGTTAATATCAGTCTCCGTTTCAAATGGAAATCATTGATTAATTTAGTCCCGATACAATACCAACCATCCGGACGGTGTGTCTCCGTCTCAATCTTAATACTGGAACAGCTCTGTTCTCACAGCGCTAACAGCGGACAGATGGCGATTCATGTCACTAAATACTGGGTGTGGATTATCCCACGTAATCCTATGTAAACTACCTCAGTCAGTGAGAATCACAGGGGGAGAGTAACGTCTGCCCATTGGCATAATGTGGCGAATGAGGTAAAGCGTTTAACTAGCCTTCAATACTCATAAGCCTAGTTAGCCAATGGGAAAAACTGGGGACTGTAGGCTAAAAGTTATATGCTTGTCCAAATGTAATCATAAAACCTTTTTGGTTAATCCCAAAACAGGAAAATGAGAAGAGCCACACACACCCACACGGTTATATCTGTTAAAGACCAGTGCAGATTTGAGACCGTTTGGAGGGCAACGCATAATACAGATTTCAAAAGTGAACCGAAGCCATAATTATCATTAATCTATCTGGATATTTATGAGCTCTATTGGCACTGTCCACCTACCTGCGTGATGGTCTGCTTATCAATCTCTCTGGTCAGGTCAAGACACAGCTTGACACCATCTTGAGTATGAACTGTTGAACTTGTAGGAATCTTAATGTCACAAATAAGGTAGGCTGGTGTTGCAGCACACAATTCTTTACTAAACAAAAAATCTAAAAAAGTTCTTACCTGAAACCAAATGCATTTCATTGGAGTGTTGACCTCTGTCTCTGATGGTTCACTCTCTTTTCCCGTGTGCCGAGGTGTGAGTTGGACTGTTGACTGTTAACATATTTACCTATGTGAGTTGTGCTAAAGTGCAAGTCCAGAATGCGTCTTCTTACCTGAACCTGTGTGTATGGGGTCTGTCTACCTACATGTGTATATGTGTCTCTGTCATTGTCTCTTTGTGTATATACAGTATATGTGTGAGCCTGTCTACCTGTGTGTGTGTTGCTGGTGTGAGCAGTGTTGCAGTACCTGCCTGTGTGGAGCTGGCTGCCCGTAAGACAGAACGGACTGGACCGGGCTGGTTCATCGCAGAGTGGTTCCTCTGACCTGGTTCTGGAGCCCATCTCTCCCTGGTGGCACTGGGACCTAGATATGATATAAATATCATCCAATCACAAAGCCACAGACTGAATGAGGCTAACCGAGAGAGTGAGGAGGAATGAGAACGTGAACATCAGGAGACATAAGGGGGAGAAAGAAGAGTGGAAGTAAGTGGGTGGGGTGGGTGGGTGAACTAATTGAAAGTGGTGGGTAAAAGGGAGCATTGTTATCCTAACACTTATCCCCCCTTCACTGCAGTACGGATGGATGAAGAAGGGAAGTATAAATGCCTTTATTTATATTGAGCCAGCATGAGGACTAACTCATCAAAGAGATCACGTGCCAGGATCTTGTTCATCATCTTGTTCAGGACACCCTTCACTGGCCCCAGATATTGCAAGTGTATAGTCAGGCCTATTGATGAGTTTTTATCTTTAGAGATTAGATGTTTAGCCTTATCATAGAGCTGTAATCACCAAGACAAAATAAATCAGAAAATAAAAAAAGCAACCACAGAAAAAATGCAAAACAAAACAGAAAACACTTATATTGTGCCACCCCATACACAATACTGTAGAGTGGGCATCTTTTGATATATTTGTGTAGGACTATATGTGTGGGTTTGTAGTATATGTGTGTATTTAGATTTAGTCATTTAGCAGACGCTCTTATCCAGAGCGACCTACAGTAAGTACAGGGACATTCCCCCTGAGGCAAGTAGGGTGAAGTGCCTTGCCCAAGGACACAGCGTCATTTTGGCATGGCGGGGAATCGATCTGGCAACCTTCTGATTACTAGCCCGACTTCCTCACCGCTCAGCCATCTGACTCCCAGATTTGCAAAAGTGTTCTTAGTTGTGGGCTGAGTTTGGCAGACAATCGTGACCCAGATGGTGATCTATTTAGTCCACCATATTTAGAGATTCACACTCCCATCAGGGGAATCACAGTTTATACAGTTTATCAGCTTATCGTAAAATATCACACAGTATTTTACCACCCACTGGGTGATACATAAACAAACAACATTTTGGATTGCTTTATTGTTGTTACACGTGACCAAGTAATGGAGCAGAAATACAGTCAACTCACTTTCTCTAGACTTGAGGTATTCATTGGGGAAAAGAACCAGATGTGTTTCTCTCATGCGGATGTAGGCTCTTCTACAACACTGCCACTTGCTGTCCACAGGTTAATACTGCAGACTTGTATTTTACTATTGATGGTCACACACACATACACACACACACGACTGCCCTACTTAACATGCCCTCATGTCATCACACAGACATTCACTCTTGCAGACATACCCATACACACGAGACGTTCGCTACGTTGATAGATATCTCGAGACTGTAGAGAGGGCACATTAATAAATGTTGATCTCTTGCTTCAGACAGCTGGCACTGACACACACACACACACACACACACACACCAAGCTATTCTACCTGAACTTAAAGCAGAGGCTCTTCTGTATCACCCTTAAGCAACAGTCATGCAAATTTTGAGCAGATGCAGCCCCCCCCCCCCCCCTCCCCACACATACACCTGACAGGACATGCAGGTATTTCACCTGATGGAGTGGAACTAATACAGTGTTTCTGGGTAAAATGTGTTTGCTTCCCAGACTCCGTCCTATCTTTCTCCTTCATCAACAGAAACATCCACCGCGTCAAGAGCTGACTGCAACTACTAGTTGAAGAATATCTCTGTCTTTTTCTCACTACCCCATTTTCTTTTGTCCCATTATTCATTTACCCTTTCCTTTTACTTATACCCATCTTTCTGTCTCTTGATCTACTGTACTCTCCCTCTCTCTTTCTCTCTCTTTCTCTCTCTCTCTCTCTCTCTCTCTCTCTCTCTCTCTCTCTCTCTCTCTCTCACAAACACACACACACACGGACACGCACATCTGTCTTCAGCCAATAAAACTGGCTGGACCTCACACACTTCCTGGTTCTCTTCCCCCTCCTCCCACTGTTGCCTGACTGTCATTGTGTTGACAAGCCATCTTAGTGATGGCTGGCCTTCCTCTCCCTCCACTTTTGATTATTTCATCACATCATAGGACCACACAGGGCAGAATGACAATATTTATTTAATGTAATTATGTCTGACTTTATAATATGCAGTATGGTAGGCCTACAACTGTTTACTTGCCAAATTGCTCTGGCCAGGATTAGTATACCTTTCTTTAGTTAGGCTATTATCCCTTCCTCTGGTTTACACCCACATTATTGGCTGTTTTTTTATTATTTTAATTAGCCTACATCTTTCTACTTCACCCTCTTGATGCTGTTGGCCAAGAGGAATGCTGAGGACCAATTTTTCACCTGAGCGGTCCTGTTTCTAAATACTGTTGAAAGTAATCTATCATAGCGTTGCCTGTTTAATTACCTGAACATTTTACTCTTCAACGGCATATGAACCAAAAGTCTAACGTAGGTTAGGCTTTACAGTTTGTGTTGAATCTCAAATGTTGACTTCTATATTCTCACAGATCACAAAGAGGCGGGGAGGGGACGCGAGCTCAGCTCATTACGACCACCGAGGACCGGAGAGCCTCCTGTACAACCCCGGTTTCACACTCATTCCCGAGGAAGATGGTCGCGGTACAAACGTCCCCCAACTCGTCCCCATCGGCTGAATGGATCTGCTGTCTGGATAAGAGGTGGGTATAGTATATTCCCGCCTTTCGGCCATGTCTTCCTCGTGCTCGTTTCATTTTCGAATTCTTGCTTGATTCATTCAGTGGCGTCAGCGTGATATAGTAACCGGCGATTGCTGCGCGCGTGTGCGATTGGAACCGCTTTGTTAATGCATATCAGATGTCAGTGACATTTTCCAGCTGTCTTGTCGCCCTTTTAGATTTGATATGGTTTGAAAACATCAGTAATGGTTATAACGGTAGACTATCTTTCAAACAATTCACGTTTCTATTTTTTTGCGTTTTCTATTTCTACCCGGTCGGAAAGGCGTTGGTGGCTCGAGGTGCAGTGGGATTCCTTTTACCGCACATTGACAGAATTAACCGCTGGCTACGAAATGAGAAGCATCTTTTACTTTTGATGTGTTATACACGCACATAGAATAACCTACCCATTGTAGTATAACCTGCACCTATTTGGATTATTCAATTACAGACAATTATTGGGAATATAAAGGCGTAAAAAAAACTGTCTGCCTTTTTTGCAGGGTCTTATTGAGAGAATGCAGCGTGCGAGCAGTCTGCTGCCCACCCATTCACGGTAGACTGACTGGACAAGTTGAATATAGGCCAGTAGCAGTGATTTGGCATATTTATGTTTATCCATTGTTGGTCTGTTGCTACAGGAGGTTTACTGGCTGTGGTACTGTGTAGACTACTGGACTTGAAACACGTTATCAATTATGATAAAATGAAGTAGAGAAGCAATATTGCGTTGAATTATATTTCTACAGAGACCAATTTAGGACTAATAAAAGGACCAATTAAAAGAGATGAAATAATCTACTGTACAAGACATCCCTGGACTATGTAAGCACACAAACACGAATACACACACATACAGTATACACATTTTAATGAGACATCCTCAGGTAACCATGGGCAACCTGAGCTCCCCCCTCTTCCCTCTGACGACAAGAGTAGAATTATAGATTATTGCGGATTGTATCTCAATAGTTAGATGGCTATTGATACAGGTGTGAAAGCACAGAGCACATTACATAGCCTTTCACGGAGGGAATCAACTATATATCTTTCATCATTCCTTCACAATCTCTTCGTCCTTTTCCTCTGTCTAATGGGGTTTGTTTCCTGAGAGCCAAACCCAGCCTGGGTTTAGCTAAGCTAAGGTCACACTGGGCATGCTCTTACTGTAGATCGTTCAATACTACTGTGCTCAACGTCTCCAATCCAATCAATACGTCAGCAACAACGCCCTAGTCATCATCTACTGACAGGTGATGTGTGTTTATGTTCATGTGTGAGTGTGTCCAGGAGATCATTATTGACAGGGAGTGAAAATGATATGAGATAAGGGCTCATCTGGGTAGAGTGTTGATATGGACAGTGCCCCAGTCACGGCTTAGTCCTGGGAATAGCACATCAAGCCTTGATCGGAATATACAGGAGCAGCTCTTGTGCATTTTTCATGAACTGCTGGTGTGGATTTGAAAGGAGTGATATTTTCAGATTCATCAATGAATACCTCATAGTGCCAGGGTGTGTCAAGATATTTAGGAATGTGAGGAACCTTCTGGAACCTGTGCTCTGCCCTGCTCTCTTAAGTGTGTGTGTGTGTATACATCCTAGGATGTACTTCATGTTGATTTAACTGTAACAGAAGGTTAAACTCAGAGATTGCTTCTGACATGGAAAGAAGGGGCAAGAGGTAGTTAAAGAATAACGGATGAGAGAGGGGGTGGAGAAGGTAACAGTAGATGGGTTTGACATAGGACCCAGGTGAAAGGCTGTGTTAGCAGCTCTCAGTCCATATCAGCCTCAGACCTCTGGCGATAACAGATTCCTCTTGGCATAAAAGGATACAGAGAGGAAGGGGGAGACAGCCCCACACATAAGAGGTTATGGTGGCTTTGCTGCCATCGTTTAACCTTAAACCATTAGCTAATAACCCGTGTGTTGTGTGTACTGTGTTTGTGTGTGCGTATCTTATGTGGGAGTCTACCTGTCTAAATGATTAACCCCACTTAGATAGCAATCCTATAGGGCAGTAGGCAGAGGGATGTGGAAGGATGACTTCAAAAAAGGAGTAGGTGGAGGAGAGGGAGATGAGTCAGCCGAGGGAGAGAGAGACAGAGAGAGATGAGCATGCCTTCAGGGCATCATTCTAGTTTGTTCTGGCCCTTTAGGCACGGCCTGTGTTCGGTTGTACTGCGAGAAGACACTCAACTGCTCTAGCCGCCCCGCGTGGTTCATAGTGTGCATGTGTGTTTGGGTGGGGTAAGAGGGCATGCGAAGGACGAGGGGATAACTGAAAGCAGGTGATAGAGAGAGGAGAGAAAGAGAAATGGTGATGTAAAGCAAAAGACAGAGGTATTTCTGAAAGGGTCGTTCATCTTTCCTCATGGAAAGCAGTGAAGGTCTTAAAGGACAGAGGGGAAAAGGATGGGTGGGTGGATGGTGTTGAAAGCAGACACACAGACAAAGCAGTGAAAGCTGGGGTAAAATAAAACATAAGTAGAGATTGAAAAAAGCCTTAGGTCTTTGCAGACATCCAGGGTGCATTAGCCATTCAGTACATACACACAGAGACACACACACACACACACACAAATAAATAAACATACACACACCATGGATTGGTTAGAGAGATAAGCACAATACCCAACACACAGACTGCTCTGTGAGTCCCTGAATGGTTTTGACTCCCTGGAGAATTATCATATCACAGGCCTGTGTGTATAAGCTATTAGATCAGATATGTGTGTGTCTATGTATGTCTGTGTGTTTGTGTCTGTGTGTTTAAGTGTCTTAGAAATAGCAGTACAAATGAGCTCTTACATCTACACTCTGCAGGGGGCCCTGAGCTGAGAAAAGTAATGCCTGAAGCTCTTTATCACAGAAACTGTGCAGGACACACACACACACACACACTGTTGACATGGTCTCTTCTCTGTACAGGCCAGCGGAGCGTTCAGGAGATGATGTGGACATCATTCTGACCAGGCTGCGAGGGGTTAAAGCTTTCCAGAGGTTCCACCCTTCCCTCCTCCTGCAGATCTGCTCTTGTGCCTTCTACGAATACCTGGAGAAGGGCATCACACGTATGTCTGTATACACACACTGACAAACACACACCGACACACACACATAGTCGCACACTTCTGCATGTACTGTCTATAAGTACATACTTCGCACACAAACGTGCACACACACACATATACCCAGTATATCCCATGTGTGTCATGCCTCCTCGCTATGGTGAGCTGTTGTGACTCCTCTGTGCAGTGTTTCGGCAAGGTGACATAGGCACCAGCTGGTATGCTGTTCTCTCTGGCTCGCTGGACGTCAAAGTGTCAGAGACTGCCAACCACCAGGTAAATCAGGTGTGATGAAGATTACACTCTCTCACTGGTGCCCTGTGCTCGTGTTAGGCTGATGAACCCAGAACAAATCGAAGCAAAATGCTTCAATCCATGATTATACTGGAACTCTACTCTACAGCCTTGTATGCTGTCAGAGTGTTCTGTTGTACAGCAGCATGTACAGCTCTTAATGCTAACATGGTTGTGCTACATTAGGTATGGTATCCGTGTTAAAATATGCACGCCAGCTAGATCCCAGCAAAGCTGCTGTGCCTCAGTAACAGCCCCTCTGAGGGTTATGCTTGTTACTGCAAATGTGAGGGGGTTCACAAGTGGATTAGAGCAAGCGTTTGTGTGTGTGTGTGTGCGCACTGTACGTGTGTGTGTAGGTGACATACAGCGGACGCACAAGGAGGAAATATTGCGTGTGTGTATGCGTGCTTGCGTTTAACAGACAGTTTAGCGGAAAAGGCATGCACGAGGTGGAGACAATGAGTGTGTGTGTGTGTGTGTGTGTGTGTGTTTGTGATGTTTGTGAGATACAAAGATACAGAATTGTGTCATAAAGAGAGGAGAGGGAGACTAGAGAGCACAGAGGAGGGTGTCTGTAGAGATGCCGGGATGACAACAGAGGCAGTTAGACAGGCTGTCAGCAGGACTGTACACTGGCCCACTTCTGGACGCTCATCACATCACATCACAGCAGCATGAAAGCTCTTTCTTTCCAGAGATCTAAGTCCTTCATTGGTTATTTTTGTCTTCAAAGCCTGTGTGTGTCCTTGTCTCTGAGTGGTCAAATAATTGCCCGCCCCAGAGCAAGTTCTTAACAAAACGCCACTCCAAAGCCCTTCATAAATGAATATATTACATTAATTAAGTAGTATTGTAATAAGCCAGCTCTCTGAGTCTCTTCATGGAAATGATGATAATATATGACATCTCATGTTCCTGCTGTTCTAAGAATTGTGGTTGTTTGTGCCAGTTTGAGCTGGCACACTCAAGCTAGCTTAGGTTGTTCCTGAGCAATGAATGGGGTTTTATACTTCTTTTTAAAATGGAGGTTTTATATTGCAAATACATCACTGATTTACAAGTGAACTGAGTTAACTAATTCCGTGTGTGGGTGTATCTGTCTGATTGTGTGTGTGATAAGGATGCGGTCACTATCTGCACCCTGGGGATTGGGACAGCGTTCGGGGAGTCCATTCTTGACAACACTCCTCGCCATGCCACCATCGTCAGCAGAGAGACCAGCGAATTACTCCGCATCGAACAGAGAGAGTTCAAGAACCTCTGGGAGGTGAGAAAGACAGAGAGTGAATCCCAGTGTTTACGTTATGTATCTTTTTCAAGACACAGTTGTTGTTACCTCTCTGGCCTTTAGAGGGCTGTCCACCCCAAGTTAAACCCCTCTGTCCACTCAGCATCAGCTACTATGCACCAGTAACAGCTTCATCCTGTTTGACTAGGCCGCCGGAAGGGCTGTGTGTATGTACGTATGTTTGTTTGTGTGTCAGTGTACTTGTGTGCGTGTGTGTGTATTCATGTAGAGCTTAAGTGCTCTGTCTGCGGTACCCTCAGGGTTCATGATACACACTAGAACCCAGTCAGTCGTGAACCTAAAGTGGTGTGCGTGCGTGTGTGAGTAGGATGGGTGTTATGAGGTGTGGAGAAAGTGGGATGAGTGGCAGAATGATGAAAAGGTTCTGTGATTATGACCCCTCAGGAAGGTTTTATTCATGTTTGCTATTGATGGTCCAACCTTTAATGGATACACAGAGCGTTGATGGTTGTGATGCCACTGAACCTTACATGTACCTGAAATGGCAAGGCTGATTAGACACTGATAGGTTTGTGTCATAAACACACCCTGCCCTTTATTGTCCCCTTTGTGAGCCCTCAGTGAATAGTGTAGGGACTAATGGGCTAGTTAAATGACCAGGCAGACTAGGCGTTAACAAGGACAGTAATGCACTGGCTGTGTGTGTCTAAGTGTGCTCTGGGTCTGGTGCTAAGAAAGGAGAGAAAGGACGCACGTCTTTGTGTGTGTGTCATCTTATCAGTTGCTAAAAAGATGGAACTAAAAGCTGGTCTCCAATTATGATTTGTAAGGAAGATAATGAAATGCAGTAGTAACACCCTGTAAAGCTGTGAGAGGGCTCGACAGTTTGTGGTGAATGCAGTCTAACACTTCCAGTCTTCTTGGGTCCTGGTTTGTTCTCGCTCTTTCATCCTTGTTTACCTACGTCTGTATACTCTGCTCTGCCCCACTCAGGAAGTTTTTTCTCTGTCTTCCTGTACCCTCCTCTCGTAATCCCCTTTCTCTCGGTCTCTTCCCTTCTTTTACTCTCTCACTCCACCCCTCCTCCTATTCCCCCCCCCCCCTCTTCCTCTTCCTCTCTCCCTCCCCCTTTCCTCTCCAACCATCCCTCTCTTTCCTCAGTAGTGCTGCTCAGTCAGAGTGAAAGGCTCTGATCACCGTGGTAACCTGTGTGTGAGAGCGCTTGTGTTCTTGGCGAGCTCGTAGGGACAAGCCGGGAAGGGGAGCGCTGCTTCAGAGGGAACTTGACATTGTGCAAGTGTTTGTGTGTGGGAGTGTGTGTGTGTGTGAGGGGGGGTTGAGGAGACCTGAGGTTAGGTTGTGAGGAGGATGCTGGCTGGTGGCTGTTGTGTTCTGAGTAGTGAAGGAGCAGAGGGCAGATGCTAGGGGCTTCCCCATCCGCAAGCCACCCTTCAGCTTTAGACAAGCAGCGCTGGCTGTGATTGGTGAGTCTCCGTTTTCCTCGGTCCATGGATTACCTGGACAATCGCCTGGATATCGCAGTGGACACTGTGATACATTTAGGTTTGTACTGCTGGGTTTGGTCCGAGGCTAATTGTTGTTTCTTTGCATGTGTAAGACAGTGGGAGGAGGAGCAGAAAGAAGGGGATGTTTGTGGAGGGTTTGGAAACAAAGCTTTTGATGGGGAACAGTCTTCCTGTGTTTGTGTCTGTGTGTATGTACATTGGAGCAAGATGAAGGGAGAGAGAGAATCACAGGGAGATCAAGTGTGTGTGTGTCTGCTGGTTGACTCCCTGTGGCATGGGGCTGCCTGGTAATGACCTAAGAGCAGACGGATGGAGCGTACAATTACATAATCCTGGATGAAAACTGCTACTGAAAGCTTCCCATTGGAAGATGCATCTGTATGTGTCGGTGTGGTTGTGTGTGCGTGTTTGTGTTTGTGTGTGTGTGTGGTCAACTTAGGGAAAAAGAGTCGCAACATACTGTGGTAAAGAAGAAAGCACAGAGACATTGCTCTTGTCCTTCTACACTCATTGACCCTTATTCAAATGCAGCATCCTGTGTGTGTGTGTGTGTCTTACGTAATGTGAGATGTTCCATATGTAAATGATCCGGGGTGTACAAAGGGCTTTGTATCGAGAGGGGCTTGTTGTGGGCTTTCGTCGGAAACACTTTGTGTGTGTGTGTGTGTGTGTGAGAGTCTGTCTGTGTGTGTGTGTCTGCGTGTAATGCATGGTCATTCAGAGAGAGGATGTAAAAGGCTACAGACCTGTTTTGAGCAGTGCACTCAGGCCCTGGCCAGACCAGCCTATTGGATGATGCTGTAGTAGTTGGTTTGAACAGCTATGCTGTAGGATTGATGGCTGCAGGATCATGTTGTGTTGTGTTGTATTCCAGAAGTATCGTCAGTGTATGGCCGGCCTGCTAGCCCCTCCTTATGGAGCGATGGAGAGTGCGTCCAACAATGATCGTGAGTAGACATTCACAGTATTACACCAACACACACACACATACACTTTTTACATTTGTCTGTTTGTTGACATAAACGGTTGTTTTTCAAATATTGCATATTATACAACAAACTCGCAGATGATGCTATTTTTCCCCTTTCATTTATTCTCTCTTCCTCCCCCTCTCCCTTTCTCTCTCCTTCTCTTCCTCCCTCCAGGGTTGACAGATAAGGACAGCATGAACTCTGACCCTCTCAGCATCATGTCCAAGACTCACAAGGTTGGTACTTTCTCCCAGAAGCCTCTGCTGGGACACATGTATATGCCGTGAGCTGAACTGGGCTGATCCTAATAGAATGAGAATGATGGTTACACTCCCTTTTAATCTCTGCTCGTCGGGCGAATGAAGCGTGTGCACAAATATTGGGTTTGTGTGTGTAGGCAGTAAGAGGCTACTATAGTGGTGATGACTCATAAAGATAGTAGCGGCAAGAACACACATGGACACACACCCACACACCTATGTATATACTCACACACACACACTGCCTCTGTAGAAATGCTAATGGTACTTAATACATGCACATACAAGAAAGGCACCATCTGCCCCAATTATCCAGGCCTCCTTTGTAGAACCGAGCATCTGCAGCTGTGTGTGTGTGTGTGTGTGTGTGTGTGTGTGTGTGTGTGTGTGTGTGTGTGTGCGGTGAGTGTGATAGAGACCTGCAGGTGTGTGAATACGTCTCTACCTCCTCCCATTCATTTCTCCACCATCACTGTTGGCAGCGGTGTGGTTTCCATGACAACTGCGAATTACAGGACCGGTAGCGATGCTAGTAACAGCAAGTGATGGTGTGTGCTGTGACAGTGCAGCCGGGCCAGGTGTGGAGACGCAAAGGACCATTCCTGAACACATGGCTCCACGACCTGTGTCCGAGGGTGCTGCAACGTCAGGGTTCTACCTTGTGTTTCTGTGCCTTCTTCAGGTTCCGTCAGAGAAGCTGCAGAGAGGGGGCAAGGTTCTCCGTAACGCCATCCTCTCCAGAGCACCTCACATGATACGAGACAGGAAATACCACCTAAAGACATACAGGTTAGTGTGTGTGTGTGTGTGTGTGTGAGGATGTGTGCGCTTGTGCATGGACGTGTGTACAGCAAGTGGTTATATGCTTACAGTCCTATACTGTGGAACGTGTATGTGTGTTCCAGGCAGTGCTGTGTGGGTACAGAGCTGGTGGACTGGCTGGTACAGCAGAGTGCGTGTGTACACACCCGCTCCCATGCAGTGGGCATGTGGCAGGCACTGCTGGAGGAGGGAGGACTCACCCATGGTAACACCCACTCTCACACTCAGAAGCACCTATGACACTGACGTGATGAGTGATGTATGAATGGGAAACTCTGACACTGTGTGTGTGTGTGTGTGTGTGTGTACGTGTCCTCCAGTGGACCAGGAGCTGGGGTTCCAGGACAAGTACCTGTTCTACCGTTTCCTTGACGACGAGGACGAGGACACGCCGTTGCCTAGCGAGGAGGAGAAGAGGGAGAGCGAGGAGGAGCTGCCTGAGACGATCCTCTTCCTGGCCCAGATCGGCCCTGACGCCTTGCTCCGCATGATCCTCAGGAAACCGTCAGTAGCATACACACTCACACACACTTCTACCAAGCCGATGTTTCCCCGATCTGCAACTCAGGGGAATGGGGGTTTGATTCCCTGCGTGTGTGTGTGTGTGTGCCTCAGGCCTGGTCAGAGGACTTCAGATGACCTGGAGATCATCTATGATGAGCTGCTCCACATCAAGGCCCTGTCCCACCTCTCCAACACAGTGAGTGCTGTGGTCTCTCTCTCTCTCTCTCTCTCTCTCTCTCTCTCTCTCTCTCTCTCTCTCTCTCTCTCTCTCTCTCTCTCTCTCTCTGGGTGTGTCTGTGTTGATGCTAATACTGTTTAGTGGATCTGCAGGTGAAGAGGGAGTTGGCCAGCGTTTTGATCTTCGAATCCCACGCCAAAGCAGGCACCGTGTGTAAGTCTGGCTGGACTGGAGACATGTTGTGTGTACGTGTGTGTGTACGTGTGTGTGTGACTCTCTCTCTTTTCTCTTTCAGTATTTAACCAAGGAGAGGAGGGCACATCATGGTACATCATCCAGAAAGGTTCAGTCAATGTAGTCATCTACGGCAAGGTACCCTACCTGTGTGTGTTTGTCTGGTATGGAAATGTCAGTCACATGTCTAAGCCTCCAGTCTGCTAGGAGTAGATAGCTGTGTTCCAGCAGGGCATCCTGCTGCAGACTGGTTCACCCCTGGAGACCCTGGTGCTCACACAGGCTTAGCTCATCACACACTGTCATCACTGGCACAAACATGCTCCAGGGACACGCACACACACACACACACAGATGATTCATCGCAATCCTTATCCACGTGAACGCTGTCTGACTCTGACTTAAGGTTATGACTGGGTGACAGGCTGTGATTCATTAAGAGAGTGCGTATGTGTGGTGTGCGTGTGCCTGTTGGCGTGTGTGTCCTAGGGAGTTGTGTGTACTCTCCACGAGGGCGATGACTTTGGGAAGCTGGCGCTGGTGACAGACTCTCCTCGTGCCGCCTCCATCGTGCTCAGAGAAGACAACTGTCACTTCCTCCGAGTGGACAAGGAGGACTTCAACAGGATACTCAGGGTAGAGCGCCACTGCACAAGTGTTTGTTTTCCCCCTACTGGCCGAGAGGCAGTACTGCAGCAGACATGTATTTTGTTGTGACGTTTGTGTAGAAAGCTAAATCTGTGTGTTTGTAAATGTGTGTGTGACAAGGATGTGGAGGCCAATACTGTGCGTCTGAAAGAACATGAGCAGCCTGTGCTGGTACTGGAGAAGAGCCCTCGAGCTTCGACCCTAGGGAACATCAAGTATGTACTCCTGTGTGTGTGTGTGTGTGTGTGTGTGTATGTGTGTGCTTGATGAGCTAAGCTCACCAAACCTAAGCACAACTGCTTATTATCCGCATCTCAGTGTAATGTGTGTATCAACCCATGTCCCACCTGTCCTCTTCAGGTACACTGTGATATCAGGAACCCCAGAGAAGATTCTAGAACATTTTCTGGAGACCATGAGGATGGACACACACCACAGTGAACCAGGTAGGGAGTCACCAGAGATGGAGCTATAAATCCTGTTATAATAGGATTCTCTTCATTTATTTTTCTTCTTTGTCTCTGATAGTCCCACTCTTCTTTCCATGTGTCTAGGTTGTAGGCTACCTTACCTCTCTTTTCTCTGACTCCCTCTTTTTCTATCTTGTTTGTATATCTCCATCTGTCTCTCTCTCGCTCTCTCTCTCTCTCTCGCTCTCTCTCTCTCTCTCTCTCTCTCTCTCTCTCTCTCTCTCTCTCTCTCTCTCTCTCTCTCTCACTCTCTCTCTCTCTCTCTCTCTCTCTCTCTCTCTCTCTCTCTCTCTCTCTCTCTCTCTCTCTCTCTCTCTCTCTCTCTCAGACCCTGCGGTGGATGACTTTGTCCTCATGCACTGTATCTTCATGCCAAGCAGCCAGCTGTGCGCACTCCTCATGGCACAATATCCTTACAGTCTCTTTCTCTCTTTCTCTCGCTCTCTTCCTTTTTTTCAATGATTTCAAGGTCTTTTTTTTTCACTGCTTACTATGTGTGCATCAGCCACAGTATTTGTCCAACACCTACCATGCTGTGGTACAGAGAGACAGTGTTCAGGTTGTATCTTTAACTCTGTGTGTACCTACCACGCTGTGGTACAGAGAGACAGTGTTCAGGTTGTATCTTTAACTCTGTGTGTACCTACCACGCTGTGGCGCCCCCTGGCTCTGAGCAGGAGCGGTTGGAGTACGCCGTCACCACCAAGAGACGCGTCCTCACCCTGGCTCTCCGCTGGGCCGCAGCACACTCATACCTCCTGCAGGAGGACCAGGCTGCTCTCACCTTCCTGGAGGTAGCGTAGAAACTCTCTCTCTCTCTCTCTCTCTCTCTCTCTCTCTCTCTCTCTCTCTCTCTCTCTCTCTCTCTCTCTCTCTCTGTCTGTCTGTCTCTGTTTCTCTCACACTCACACACACCACCATGGACACAATTACGCACAGGTATGCGTGAGTCAGTTTCGTTTCCCCTCTCTGTAGGAGTTATACGGAAGTGTGTCGAATGACTCACGGGTGCTCAGAGCTCTGAATAACTTTGTTCCCGACCTGGAGAAGGTCATTAAACTACAGTAAGTATCCTATCCCTGACCTCTAACCTTTCACTTCCGTCACCTGAGCCTGAATCTGATGACAGGAACTTGTTATTTTATCCCTGTGATGCAGCTCAGAGGAGGCCAAGACCGCACAGAAGAAGGTATGGACAGATGGTTCTCCATGTAGAGTCTGCCGTTTGATGGATGCTTGTGTGTGTGCCTGTATGTGTGTGCTTGTGCTCAAGCTGACGCCTCATGTTGTCTGCCTGTCCCAGCAGAAGATGCTTCTCAGACAGTTCAGTAATGGAGACGAGAGATTAGCCAAGAAACAACCTATCAGAAACCAAGATGACAGTAAGTGTGTGTGTGTGGTAAAAAGAAAATCCTCTTAATGCTTCAGTAGATAAATCATCTGCTGACATTTAAGTGAGTTTCCTGGATTTCAAGTGCATGTCTCCGTGTGTGTTGTGTAGTCCTGCTGAAGGTCTACTGCAGTGACCACACCTACACCACCATCCGGGTTGCCGTGGCAGCCACAGGGAGGGAGGTGACTAGCGCTGTGGCCGACAAATTGGGTACCAGCGACGAGCTGCTATTGGTGCATCTCAGCTCTGCCGGTGGTGAGCAACCAATCCCATTCACATGCTGACATTCAGTGCCGTGTATGCCAGCTTCTAACAGAGGAGTGTGTGTGTTTCTGCATGTTTGTGTGTGTTTCATCACAGAAAAGCAGATGCTAAAGCCCAATGATGTATCAGCGTTCTCTACCCTGGGCATCAACGGACGTCTGTTCGCCTGCCCCAGGGACCAGCTCAATGCTCTGGTGAGATAACAGCAGGTCTGGTTCCACTTGGCTCCATAGCTGTGGAAAGGGTTGGACGGATCGGTTCATGTATGTGTGTGTGTGTGTGTGTATGTGTGTGCTCCAGACCCCACTACCTGACCAGGAGGGTCCTTCGGCAGGCTCCATGTCCAGTTTTGAGCTGATGAGCTCCAAGGACCTGGCCTACCAGATGACTCTGTATGACTGGGAGCTCTTCAGCTGTGTACACGAGGTACTGACCACACACACAGCGCCTGAACCTTCTCCATATACAACAACAACAACAACAGATGAATCAGATGAGGATCCTCAATCATGATCTCTGTGTCTCGACCTCCCCCCCCCCCCCCCCCCCAGCACGAGCTGCTCTACCACACGTTTGGACGGCAGAGCTTCAGGAGGACCACGGCCAACCTGGACCTGTTCCTGCGCAGGTTCAACCAGGTGCAGCTGTGGGTGGTCACCGAGGTGTGTCTGTGTGGCCAGCTGAGCAAGCGGGTCCAACTGCTCAAGAAGTTCATCAAGATCGCCGCCCAGTAAGTCCTTCAGGATCCTGGACTGAACCATTCTACAATGGTGGAAACCTTTCTTGACTGGATGTTGTTGTCTAACTTGTTTATTTGTTGTTGTTTGTAGCTGTCGGGAGTTTAAGAACCTGAACTCTTTCTTTGCCATCATTATGGGCATGAGCAACCCTGCGGTTAGTCGTTTGAGTCAGACCTGGGAGGTAAGCTAGACCACATCAATACCACTACTAGACCACTACCAGGTCATATAGAATGACAAGTGTACCATGCATTACTTGAATTGAACGTCTAAAAGTATATTTCTGTTAACTCTCCTTTCTCTCTCTTATTGGTAGAAACTCCCCAGCAAGTTTAAGAAGTTCTATGCTGAGTTTGAGAGTATGATGGTAAGTCATTTATATTTCTTAGTGATGCTTGAGGATGATTGTGATTATAACTTTTTAATCACCTGTGTGTTGTGTGTGTGTGTGATTCCAGGACCCATCCAGAAACCACCGAGCCTACCGTCTGACTGTGACCAAACTGGAGCCGCCAATCATCCCCTTCATGCCCCTCCTCCTCAAAGGTGAGTCAGGACGTAGAGATGCAACACACTAGAGGGGGACCATAGGGTTCCCATGGTTACCTCTACAATCGTGTTGACATTAGGACTGAACATCCTCCATTCTGTTCTCTACAGACATGACTTTCACTCACGAGGGCAACAAGACATTCGTAGACAACATGGTGAACTTTGAGAAGATGGTGAGTCTAGTCCATTGATCTGATTTATTATCTGCTCTGCCTCATGTGATACCATTTAAGACTAAGTGCTGATGTCCTCTGTGTGTGTTTTGTCTTATCAGCGCATCATAGCTAACACGATCAGGGCAGTAAGACATTGCAAAAGCCAGCCGTTCAGTAAGTCACTTCTCATCAACTGGCAGCATCTGTTGTTTATCATCAGCCTGTCAGGTCCTCGATCGTCAGCGAGCGTTCCCTCTCACTTCCCTCCCTTTGTCTCTCTCCCACCTTCCTTCCATCCTTCCCTCTCTCTCCTCCCCCCCTCTCTCCACCAGACCCTGATGTGTGTCAGCCCAACAAGACCCACGCCGAGGTGCGTGGCTACGTCAGGAAGCTGTGTGTGATTGACAACCAGAGGACGCTGACGCAGCTCTCCTATAGGCTGGAGCCCCGCAGGACCTGAGCCCACCGCTTCTGCCTTCTCTGTGACATCACTCTCTGTGACATCACTCTCTGTGACATCACTCTCTGTGACATCACTCAGAGTCCTCCGCATCCCACTCGGGACACAGCAACTGTACCGTAGCCACTCCCATTCAACGATCATGGGCTGTCAATCAAGGACTCATACCATGCTGACTGAGTCTCTTCTCTTCATCCTTCCCCCCCACCCCCAACATGACATAACCAATGGCTTCAACCAACTATTCAATAAACTGCAGATAGAACTAATTTACAGATTGAACATAATCCAGTATCCCGCATGCATTACAACGAGTAATATACTGTGTACGATTATCTCTCCATTCAGTAATCATAGGATTATGTAGAAACAGTACTGGTTCCCACAGCACAGCTTACCTCATCGGTACACACTTTGACGGTACCTTTACAGAACCGATGTGATTAAAGTAGATCAGTCTCTGTTGCTCTGTGTTGAATATACAGATACATGTAGATAGAAGAGTAAAGAGAGTATGTAGTGATTGAAATCTACTTTTACCTGTGTGTCTGATTTTAAAATGGCAAATCGTTATGATTTTAGCCTGTTTTGAGTAATTATCAGTGTCCCTTCCTATTCATACTATACAAGCAGAAAGTACACATCTGGTGTTCTGAATATACTAGTCCTATACAGTATTTTGTAGAGGCAGACAGCTTTAACAGTGTTTCAGATGTCTTTGTTCACGTCCTAGTTCATTCTTTCATCAAAGCACAAATTCTAGTGTCAGATGAAGCTACTCCTTAGAGACTGATCCGTGATCAGCACTGTATTTCTCTACCTAATGGCAAAGGTTTGATTTTGAATACATGAGCTTGTTCTAGTCCTGCCCTATCTCTCAGTTGTGTCAGGTTGCGTTCTGTGTGAGTAGGCATGTGGCAACAGCCTGGCTAAGCTTCAGGTTTCTGATTGGACCACAGGAGCTCATGATGTCATTGTGTGGAGGCACTCTGTTCCGTGAGTGTGTATGTGTGTAGTCTGCCTGTGTGCCCTGTAAATAAAAACGGCCAATATAACAAGCACGAGTCATGTGAGATCAATTTCAACACAGTCTATGAGTCAATGTGGAGTTGAGGAATTATGTGGAAGAAGTCAAATAAGTGGAATCTTTTTAAATACATAGAGCTTCTTGTGTATCAAGCTTCTTGTTCATAACCGGTTTCTCTCGTAGTTTATCTCCTGTAAGTGAGAAGTGTTCCAGCCATTCAACCTCTAAGCCAGGTGATGTCATCCTGCCTGCCTGTGGCTAATGATGTCGCATCGTCATTCCTGTGTGGTTGGGTCACTGTGACTGTGCCGGGTGGATGTGCTGCTGGAGGGGTTTTAGACGCAGAGTGAGAGACCAGGGTCAGGAACTAGAGTAGCTGGGTGTTACGAGAATCCTGACCCAGTAGACTCGAGTGATGGTGTGTGTTATTGGTAAAGCACGGTGTTCTGTGCTTTTTATAGAAGCAGTCCTCCCAGCCCAGGCAGGAGGCGTGCCCTGGATGCCAGCGACCATATTTGAACAGAGAGTCTGGCACTGGACGACCCAATGCACTCACTAACGAGGGCAGACCATAAATCACAAACAACACACACTATTGACACTCACACACTGTCTCCCTCTCCCTAAATCTTAGTCCTATGTGTGTGTGAAGGAGGAAATCTGTGTGTGTGTGTGTGTTTGCACGTGTGCGAGGTGCAGTTACAGGGTCTGACCACAGTAAGGCAGTGTGGTGCCTTGTCTGAGTCTAGGAGGGAGCCATAACTTGCTGACTCTGACCAAGAGCAAACTTCTCTCTCCCTTTTCTCTCTCGTGTTATCCGAAGTTTGTCCTCTCTCAGCTACGATTCCCCGGTGGTTCTCGTAAATCTCTCCCTCTCCGCTCGGTTCTCTGAGTGTGTGTGTTCTGAGCGTCGGCAGCGGTGGTAGTGTGTGTTTGTCAGTATGCCATGTCGTCCCTTGGAGCGTCGTTCGTGCAGATACAGCATGAGGACCTGCGCTTCCATGAGAACTGTGGCGGAGGAAGCTTCGGCAGTGTTTACAGAGCCCACTGGATATCTCAGGACAAGGAGGTGGCTGTGAAAAAACTACTGCAGATCGAGACAGAGGTAAGAAAGAAACAGACACAGTATACACACACAAAGGTACATACACAAACCACAACCACTAACCCTAACCACACAGGCTAATACAAGTGAACTGAGGGCTTCTAGGCATTCCTAATACAGCCATATTGAGTCCATTCATGTGTTGTATCTGTGACAGTGTGTGTATTTCGTACTGACATACTGGTGTGCCAGAGCTCAGTGCCATAATGGCTTCTCCCATGCCTATGATAGTTTCAGGGGTGAATGGTTATACACAGCTACCTCCCTCTCTCTCTCCCATCCTCCCTCCCTCCCCATTCTGTTGTCTTCCAAATGGAAGTGTGGTGTTTATCTTGAACATACCTCCCCATTCCTCTTCTCTCCCTCGCCCTGCTTCCCCCTTGTATTGTTTATTAAGTAGTCGTTGATGACTGCTCCCCCGTTCCTCTTTTTGTGTGGGTTTAGTTGAGCTAGTGTGCACGAGACAGTACTTAACTGTCCTGTCTGTACAATATGTATGTGTGTGTGTGTGTTTATGTGCGCTTATACAAGTGTGTGTGTGGGAGGGTTGGGAGTGTAGGACAGCTCTGGTTCTGTGACTATGGGAGTCTTGCAGCAGAGATCCAGGGATCTCCACAGAGGGGATCCTGCCACAAATTGAAGCCCAGACTCAATGGGTGTTGGACAGGGTGACAGGCCCAGAGTTGGGGGGGTTGCTGGTGTCCGGCAGGCTTGAGGGAGCAGCCAGTGGGTTAAGTTGGAAGCTTCCGTCTGGGGGGTGATGATCACCAGAGGTCTGTTGCCATGGCCTGTTTACACTGGTAGAGAAGGTGAAAGCCACGGGCACTGCCAACAAAAGCCAGCACAAGCCAACACACCTGCCATTACTCACACACACTCAAACTACGTTTTTGAAAATGTGCCTCTTCTAATTCAAACCCCTTGAAGGAGCAGTCATGTACAAGGAGGAGACAAGGAACTCCTTGTAAACGAGGATATAAAAAAAACAGAACCCCCCCCCAAAATAGAGCAACTCTTTCAAACGAAAGAGAGCTTGTATCAGTCTATAACAGTGTACTGATAATGTATGATCATAAATTCTTCCATGACTCAGTGAAGTGGATACATGCTACATTGGCAGGCAGTAATGAGTTGTTGTTGCTTCACATGCAATATGACCTGTAGCCTTTGTCAGGTCAGATGATTGATGGCGTAGTTACCATGTTGGTGTGGTGTCTCTGGCCAGCCAGAGTCAGAGCCCAGTGTGAAGGGTTGAGACTGTACACAGATGCTGCCACAAACACTGGTTACTAGAGCAGACCTGCCAAGAGCAATCAGAGAGCATGTGCTTTGGTCAAGGCTTAACAAAGACTCCTCGGCCCTCGCACACAAACAGAATCAGTGGTGTCTATATTCCCGTGAGTTGTAAATTGTTGTGCCCGGTACTATATCTCGAGCTCATCGCTCTCTCTCAATCTCTTTTTTTTCTTTCCGTTTTCAATCGTCCTCTCTCTCTCTCTCTCTCTCTCTCTCTCTCTCTCTCTCTCTCTCTCTCTCTCTCTCTCTCTCTCTCTCTCTCTCTGTCTCTCTCTCTCTCTCTCTCTCTCTCTCTCTGTCTCTCTCTCTATCTCTATCTTCAGGCTGAGATTCTGAGTGTCCTCAGCCATAAGAACATCATTCAGTTCTATGGAGCTGTTCTGGAAGCCCCAAACTACGGCATTGTCACAGGTCAGACTGCTGTCGAAATAACAAGTTTGTTTTCCTGTCTGTGAGTGCACGTGTGTGAGTTTACTGGCAGAACATTTGAAATTCAAGCCATGCTGTTTTGATGTGTCTTTTTGTGGTCATGTGGTTCAAATAAAACTCTGACAACCTCCAATAACCTGGCTTCCTGCAACACCATCTGACCTATTCTATCCTCCACAGGGTTATTTTCCATGGTCTTAAAACAAGTCTATGTCTGAACACCAGACTTATATGTTACAGTAGACTGTTTATACCTACTAGATGTGCATGTATCAGTGTGTGCACATGTGTGTGTGCATGTGTGTGTGCACGTGTGTGTGTACGTGTGTGTGCCACCGTGTGTTTCTGAGGTGTTAATCTGGGTCTGACGTTTCTCAACACCCTGTGATAAATGAGTCCAGGGAGTAATTGACAGGTCTGGACAGTCTGCCTGCATGTGTGTGTGAATGTCTGTCTACATGTGTCTGCTCTACAGTGGCCCAAGGTCAACAGGGTATGTGTGTGTGTGTCTATGTTGGGTTCTCCAGAGTATGCCAGTGGGGGTTCCCTGTATGAGTACCTATCCAGTGAGCAGAGTGAGGAGATGGACATGGAGCAGATCATGACCTGGGCCATGCACATTGCCAAAGGTACATACTGCTGTAAAAACACATGCCAAACACATGCACACTTCTTTCTTTCCAGATCATTCCAGGATGTTTGGAGGAAAAGAGGCTGCTGTTTGATCAGGTGTTTGTTATTGCCCTCCAACAGGAATACATTACCTCCATGCAGAAGCTCCTGTCAAAGTCATTCACAGAGACCTCAAGTCACGCAACGGTAATGCACTGATGAGATACACACTCATCCACACTCACCTAATGGCTGAACTGTCAATCCTTGATGAATGTGTCAACTGACTCCATGCACCTGTATCTCTTTTACAGTGGTGGTGACAGCAGACAAAGTGCTAAAGGTATGGTACCTCAAGCACATGTATGTGTGTCTGTGTGTGTTTACTGAGGGGTGAGTTGTCGCGCTGAACGCTCTGTGTGTGTTGGATTCTAGATCTGTGACTTTGGAGCGTCTAAGTTCCTGACCCACACCACTCACATGACCGTGGTGGGCACCTTCCCCTGGATGGCCCCTGAGGTCATCCAGAGTCTCCCTGTCTCCGAGACCTGTGACACCTACTCCTATGGCGTGGTGAGGCTGTGTGTGTGTGTGTGTGTTAGAATGTACAGACGGTGCTTTACGTCAGAGGTCTGATTTTCAAGAAGCCCTATAAGAGATTATTGTGTGAGTGTGGTTAGTGGATGGCTGAGTGTATGTATGACTTTGTGTATCTCTAAACTTCTTCCTGCATTCGGAACTGTCCTGTCAGGTGCTGTGGGAGATGCTGACTCGAGAGGTCCCATTCAAAGGTTTTGAAGGACTGCAGGTAGCCTGGCTGGTGGTGGAGAAACAAGAGGTACACACATCCAACACACGCACACACACACAACAACAATGTGATGCTCTCATGGTTTCCACTGTGAGGTGGGGAGGGGTATTTTTAGGGTTGATGTCAACCCGCTGCTCTTGTAAGGCCGGGATACACTACTGTGGAGCTGTGCCAGATTCTCTGCCGGGAGATTTTTTACTGTGTGTGTGTGAGAGTTTGTGTGTGTGGGGATAAAAAGAACCAGAGCAATATTGGGGGTGGAGGGGTTGCACTATGTATTGGTATGCTTTCCAGTAATTGACTTATCCAATGGAACCCTTCCCATAACACACACACACAGCAGTCTCTCCTTCCCTCGCACAGACACACACAACAGGCTTTCTCCCTCGGGATGACATACAAACACACCACTCTCTCTTTCTTCTCTTTCTCTCAGGGCAGCAACAAACTACGCTCTCTCCTGAACTAACACACAGATCAGAGAACATGAGTCCTGGGTACTGTGGGAAGGATGTTGGCTCCAGTCCAATTGCTTTCCCTAAATAACCCACAGTCTCTTTCACTCTATCCCCCTCTCCTACTGCCCCTTCTCCCACTCTACACCTCTCCTTCTATCCCCTCTATCCTTTTATCCCCCTCTCCCTTTACCTCCTTTATCCCTCAATCCATCTCTCCTTCTATCCCCTCTACTCCTCTGTTCCCCTATCCTTTTACCTCCCTCTACCCTCTCTCGCTTTATCTTTCCCCACTCTCTCTGTCTGAGATATTTAAAGTGGTAATCCCAAGAGAAAACTCCAGATGCCATGCCCAGAGCCCCTCATTTTAAGGAGACCCTTGATATGAATATTCCGTTTCTGGGCTCCAACTTTAAATGGGAACATAGAAGTCATCTGAGCTTCTTTCCATTCTTGTACAAGGTTATGCTCAGTTGTCTTGTCTGTCGTTTGTGTGTGTGTTTGTGTTCCAGAGACTGACCATTCCCAGCAGCTGTCCAGCCAGCTTTGCAGACCTCATGAAGAAATGCTGGCAGGCTGAGCCTAAGGTAAGAGGGCACAGGTCAGGAGTCAAGGATGACACTTCTACCACACACACACACACACACCTATGGTGTCCTTACTCGTGAGTCACAATGGAAGGTTTGAAACGCCAGAGGATTTTATTAGTATATAAATGTTTGCGTTGATTATGGCATCAAATGATCCTCGAGTATACATTGTGTTATTTGAATCCGTATGTGTGTGTGTGTTTTAGGAGCGCCCGATGTTTAAGCAGGTCCTGGGGACCCTGGAGACCATGTCTAATGACAGTCGCCTGCCAGACCAGTGTAACTCCTTCCTACATAACAAGGAAAAGTGGAGGTACACACACACTCACATTCCTGTTCTAAAGGAGACGGGTATTTCTCAGAGGTTTACACTGTAGAGGCTGTAAGTGTGTGTGTGTCCAGGGGTTTCCTGGAAGGTTGTGAGTGTATGTAGCAAGCTCTGCACTCTCTCGTGTCTGTCTCATAGATTCTGGCTGTTCAGACTTTGCTTACTGTACCGATTATGGCTTTCTCTCTCTCTTTTTCTTTCCAAGTCCCTCACTAACTCTCTCACCCTACACACACATGCACACATACAAACACACACACATTTCTCAAACTCTCTCAGGAGTGAAGCTAAATGTGTGACCCGGTACTCTGCTTTGGTCTATAATAAGCCCCCTGGAAAGTCTCCATGTAAGATTCCTCCACTACCCTGCCTGTTTCCACAGAGAGACAGAAAGAGAGAGAGAGTCAGACAGAGAGAGAGAGAGAGAGAGAGAGAGAGAGAGTCAGAGAGAGTGTGGTAGGGAGAGAATGTGGGGGGACAAAGAGAGAGGGAGGATAACAATGAGGCGAGGAAGAGGTAGCACAAGAGGTTTCTGAGGGGGCCAACTAGAAGTCAAGTGTAGGAAACAAAGGGGGTGGCATGAGAGTGGGCAGAAATCTGGAGAATATATGTGAAGTATGAAAAGCTGAACAGCGGACAAGGAGAGAGGGACAAGGGGAAGGTAGAAGAAGAGGGGGAGGGATAAGAGGGAGAGAGGGTGGGGGAGGGGCGAGAGATTCTGTGCGAGTTTGACAAGAGTATGCAATAATGCAGCATAATAATAAGAAGAAGTATGCTGTAAGGCAATCAATTATGAGGGACGTTTGTAGCATGGGTGGTGTACAGACCTGGATGGGGGGGAGAAGAAGGGAGAGAGAGCGTGGGCGAAGAGGAGATAGAACTGGGGCAAGGGGGTTAAGGGGTGGAGTGAAGGGGGGGGGGGATTTGGGTTGGAGAGAGAGGGGAAAGACGGAGAGAGCGATGGTTCTGAGTCAGATGTCAGTCTATATTTAGATGCTGTGAGAGTTGATGATGTTTATGTGTGTGGGGCTCTGTCTATGGCATCTACAGATTAGTAGCCTTACAGTGACACCTAGGGGAAAACAGTGAAACATTGGAAGAGAAAGGCAGGAGCTGGGCAGCAGCTAGATCTGAATATGAAGTCAGTAAAGTGTGCGTGTCTTGACAGGTGTGTGTGTGTGTTTGTGTCTTGATAGGTGTGTGTGTATGTTTGTGTTTTGGCAGGTGTGAGATTGAGTCGACTCTGGAGAGGCTGCGTAAGCTGGAGAGAGACCTGAGCTCCAAGGAGAAGGAGCTGGAGGAGAGAGAGCAGAGACTGCGTCTGTGGGAGGAGAGACTCATGGAGCGGTCCAATGTCACTCCAGTGAGTGGAAAACCTCAGTAATGGTTTTCTGACAGGATGCAAAACTCAGAGAATGGTTCTTCAACATCTCCATCATGTTAATAGGTCCTCATGTGTTTTATATTGACGAGGTATTTGTCTCTCCCTACATTTTCTCCCCTTTGTCTCTTTCCTCATCCTCTACCTCTCTCCCCCATCTCTCCCCTCTCTCCCTCAAACCTCTCCCTTCACCCTTCGTCTCTGTCAGTTCTTCTCCCCCATACCGGTGCTGCCTCGGGGCCTGGGGTCCGAGTCGTTCTTCAGGTCCCAGTCCCAGGAGTCCAACTGTGCCACGGCAGGCCTGAGCTGCCTCATCAGGACCCTGAGCAACGGAGACAGGGAGAGGACCCTCGACGGAGGGACCGAGAGGGGCACGGGGAGCCTGGAGGGGGGCCGGCTGCAGGCCATGCTCAGGGGGTTCCAGGGCGCGCTGGGGGAGGTGGAGGGCGAGGGGGGGCTGCAGGAGAAAGTATGGGTGGAGAGGGAGCGAGAGGAGGAGGGCGGTAGCATGGAGGGGGGGAGGGTTCAGGTGGTGCTGAGGGGCTTTCCTGGAGGACTAGTCGAGAGGGAGGAGAGGGGATGGGGGGAGAGAGAGAGGGGCGGAGGGCTGGAGAGGAGTGGGAGGCTGACCACGATGCTCCGGGGCTTTCAGGGCGGGTTTGGAGGAGAGCCAGAGAAGGAAAAGGAGGGAGGATGGGGGGAAGTGGAGATAGTGGAGCAGAGGCAGGAGGAGAGAGGGGTGGAGGGAGGGAGGCTCCAGACCATGCTGAAGGGCTTTACGGGGGGGATGGGACGGCTGGAAGACATGATGTCTCTGGACATGGAGGATATGGGGGAAATGGAGGGGCTAAAAGACATGGACATCAACATGAATCTGGGGGAGCTGGTAGGAGTCAGAGGTCAGGGGGTCAGAGGTCAGCGCAGCGACCTGGGGGTGAGCCAGAAGATCAGGGGGGAGATAGGGGTCATAGGTCACTCGGGGGTGCAGGTGAGCATGCGCTCCTCATCCAATCAGAACTCGTCTACAAGCTGCAGTGTTCGACAGGGAAGTAAAATCAACATGGCCGCCACTGCTATGGACATGATAGAGCTGGGCTGGTCTGATGACAGTGACTAGGATATCTTGACACACACACACACACACTGATTGGGCAAGATTTGGGACACAAAAAGTTGGGTATTTACAAACACTTTTTTGTTCAGCCATACCTTTTATATCATTGCAAAATGTATAAAGATCCTTCTGTTTCAAGTTGTAGGCAATTATACTAATGTATTATGGGAAGTGTGGTTCTGACCGCTGGTTTTCTGGTCATTGTAGTCCCAGTGACTAGCCTTTAATAAGGTGTACCTGCTGTGCCAATGTAACTAATAGACACAGATGCCAGTGTCACATAGGTCGTATAGCACTTGAAGCAAGAGAGAGATGGTTCCTCCTGCTTTTAGATCATTTAGACTTTTGATTTGTCCCCAACACTAAGCTTTGACTTTGTCCGTTCTTACTGTGATCAAACGTGTGAAATTGTCCTTGCAGTTTTCTCTGTATATTGTTTCATTTTTCAATAAAAGGAAAGACAAAGACAGTTTTGTTTCAATGATGCACGCTGATTGATTCGACCGTCCGGCTGGGCGTACAGATGAAGAACATACGCCCCCTCACACGCTGAGCAGCAGGGCCACGCCGGCCAGCACCCACTTGGCCGGCCTCTCCCGGGTCTTGAGGCTGAAGGTCCACACGTAGGTGCCTCCGCGGAGCTTGGTCTTGTACAGCGGGCACTCGTAGATGTTTCTGGTCTCCTGGCGGTCGTTGGGCACGGCGCGCACCGAGATGACGGGCATGGAGGGGGTTAGCTCCTTCAGGCGGGCCTCGCTGATCACCCCACTCTGGGTGTCCCATCTCGCACCTGGAGGGGGGAAGGGGGGCAGCACAGACAAGAGGACAAGATGAGGCAGGGGATGTGTGAGTGACGGAAATAGAGAGAGAGAGACAGATGGTGAGAGGGAGACATATGGCAGCGTGACAGAGAGACAGAAACAGGGACACAGAGGCAGATCGTCCATAAATGGTTCTTCAACATTTCCATCATGTTAATAGGTCCTTTTGTTGTTTTACATTTACGACTTAATTGTCTCTCCCCTGTCTCTCTCTCTAGTCCATATATAACATGAGAGGTGTGCGTTCTCTCTGTACCCTCCATGTATAGTCCATACACGTAGGCTCCCTCCCTGGCTGGCTGGTTGAACTCCTCCTTGAACTTCTTGGTCACGTCCACGGTCAGATTCATCTTGTCCAGGGGCCACTCGTTCTTGCGAGCCAGAGACTGCATCACCGCTGGAGAGAGGGATAACGAGGGGTTTGTATAGCGGGTGCATGTGTGTGTGCATGTGTGTGTGTGTTTGCACGACAGTCTGGTGTCCGTTCGTCCGTGTTACCTTCTGCATGAAGAAAACATGGGTGTGTGTTTATGTTTGACTTCCAGTGACAGTGTGTGTGTGTTTACCTGTGAGAAAGGACTGGGGGTTGAAGAGGCCAGACAGCCAAACCACACTCGGCAAGGACAGGTCCTGAGTCCAGCTGTCCAGCTCTCTGCAGCGCAGCAACACATCATTATACCTAACTCACACACACACGCACACACACACACACACACACACACAAAGAGAGACCACTCACTCAAGTTAAGAGTTTCCAATCTCACAATATGCACTGTCGATTCAATGTTAGCACACCCACAAACATGCACGGACCACAGTGCCAGGCTGTAGGTGGAGGGGTAGGCCAGCCTGGTCCAGGTGTCTGGAACGTTGGCAAAGAACAGACATGTCTGGATCTGCTCCATCTCGGAGGAGATAGCCAGCTCTCCCTGAGACACACACACACACACACACACATCAGCTAACTATACTGTTCAGACATTATGACTAATACAAACATGACTAAAACCATCTCTGTGTATTTACAGTATAGTATTATAGTGATATCAAAAATACTAAATAGGTTTTGTGGTCATAGGAGACCCAGAAACCAAGTGAGGCACCTTGAGGCCCAGGTCGAGCTCCTTGAGTGAGCGTCGTATCTCGTAGATGAGCATGTTCATGCGCTCACACTCCTGGAAGCAGACCAGGATATAGGGAGACCTCTCTGCTGTCTTGGACGTGATGTCCGACATGTTGTATTCTTCTGGAAGCTTCTCCAGCACTTCGTCCAGAATGGTCTTCACCTGGGAGATCGGGACAAAACAGAGGCATAGATTCACCTGGTGTATCTGTATATATGTGTGTGTGTGTGTTGTCCACACACCTTCTCCTCTATGGTCTGAGAGACCCCCTCCCCCATGACGGCGTCAGGTGACTGCAGCTCCAGCAGGGTGTGGAACACGTTGTCTGACGTCACCGTCAGGAACTCGATCTCTGCGTTGGGGTGTAACCCATAATGCACTGGGCTCTCATGGGGCAGCATCTCGTCTATGTACCCATGGTAACCCTGATGAACGAATTAAGTACTTTACTTTTTGTGCTATGTTGCTGCATGGATTTGCACATGAATTGCTGTTGTTACCTGGTAGTCCAAGTTAGAAGGAACCACGAAGCCTGGAGCCAGAGCCAACTTCCTATCAAACTAGGGAGAACATGATTGGACATGAGAGCAATCACAGTCAATCACAGAATAAGTCTCTCTCTCCGGAATTGGTGTTAAATTGAGAATGTAGCTCCCTGTGCTTGCAGTCACCTCCATACCTCCATCCCTCTTTTCCTCTCTCTCTCTCTCTCTCTCTCTCTCTCTCTCTCTCTCTCTCTCTCTCTCTCTCTCTCTCTCTCTCTCTCTCTCTCTCTCTCTCTCTCACAGACCTGGTTGGGCTGCATGTATTCCTCCAGGTAGGTTCTACAGAGTCTCCTGTCCCAGTCATCAGTGATGTGACCTCCGTACATGATCTCCCCAAACAGGTAGCGCAAGTCCTCCCACGGCACCTTCATCATCATCATCATCATCATCATCATCATCATCATTAGCCTTTCCCCCTTTTTCTCTTTTATCTTGACACACACACACACACAGGCCTGCCTGTGAGTTGGCCTCCAGGTAATTGTAGAGCACGTTGACAGAGATGGTGAGGTCCCCAGTGTTGAACGGGTACTTCCTGTTCCAGCCTTGAGGACCAAACTTCCTCCTCTCAGCCACGCAGGCATGGAAGTAACACAGGGAGAAGAGGATGGTCTTAAACTCCTGCTCCCGACTGCACTGGTCCAGGATGTCCTACAGAGGGCGACAACACAGACACAGCATGACTGTAATGGGGGATGGAACCAGTGGGATCTAAACAGCCTGGTTTGACCTGAGGTTGTGTCATTACTCATTATACACACACACACACACCTGGTCAAAGTTGTCGAGGGCAGCGTGCAGGTTGGCATGCATGCCAGTGGGAGGCTCGTTGGTGATCTTGATAGCGTTCTCCAGGATACCCTGCATGAGGAAAGGCTCACTCTTTCAAGGTGCATTCACAAGTATGTGTATTGATGTGTGTGTGTGTGAGTGTGAGTGTGAGTGTGAGTGTGAGTGTGAGTGTGAGTGTGAGTGTGAGTGTGAGTGTGAGTGTGAGTGTGAGTGTGAGTGTACCTGGGGTATGATGTGTTCCTGAGCTGTGGGTACAGGCTCAGCACTCATGAACACCCTGTAGTCAGGGTGACTGTTCTCACAGCAACGCTCCAGCAGCTGCTCCAGGGTACCCAGCCAGCGAGCCACCAGGTGAATGTTCTACAGGAGACAACACACACACACACAGAGTAACACCCGAGCACTGTGTCTGCCCAGCTGAGATGGCTGAGAGAGAGAGCGAGAGCGAGAGCGAGAGAGAGAGAGAGAGAGAGAGAGAGAGAGAGAGAGAGAGAGAGAGAGAGAAAAGCTGACCTGCAGTATGACCCAGTGGCCCTCCTTAGCTGCCTTCTCCATGGCAACCTCAGCCACAGCCTCCTGGCCCTGACCCAGAGACACGTTGTGCAGCTTCCCCAGGTCGATGGTGAAGCCCAACTTCCCGCCTGGTACCATGGAAACCACAGACGGAAGCATACGTCAGCAAAAACAGGATGCCATCTAAATTACGATAGGTCCATCAATGAGCTGTACAGTACGTGTGTGTGTGTGTGTGTGCTACCCAGTGACTCCACGTCTTTGAGTGGATCCACTCCAGGTGAGAGGATGAAGAAGACGGGCGAAGCAGGACCACTCTCTCTGAAGGACTTGGCAAACTCTGTCTTCCTCCCCTCTGTGTAGCTAACCCCCAACTTCTCCTCCACAAAGTTCCTACCGGGACAGTGAGAAGGAGGGAGGGAGAGTAAAAAAAACACCACTACCTCATCAGGTTTGGAGACGTGTGCAGGCGACTGGGGTGGGCCGGGGGTGGGGGTGGGGGGTTGATAGAGTGGAAGAGAGGAGGACTGAGAAAGGGATGAGAGGGAGAGGTGTAACTTGACAGCTGAGGGTTAAGGGAGGGGAAGACAGGAGGGAGGAAGAGGATAATGAAGAGAGGGGGGATGAGAAGGAGAGGTGTAACTTGACAGCGTAGGTCATCCTGTCGGGTCGGAGGGCTCTCATCATGATGAGCTTCTGTAGGGAGCTCTTCCCCTTCCACTCCTGCGGGAGCTTCTCCTTCTCAGGACACTCAGACTCCACCACCTTCTTCCAGCGTTTAGGAGAGCCCTCAATGTCCCGGTCCAGACCCCGGAACTCATCTGTGAAGCTCATTGTCTGAACAGAGAAGGCACTGTCTTTGCATCACAGGCCTCATAGATGTGCCACTCAACATCAACATCAAGTTAGTGAAATGTTTCTCTGACCTAAAGATATGCAAATCACTGTGAGTATGAGTGTGGGTGAGTGTTTGTGTGTGTGTGTACCTTGATGGCGCTCCAGGCAGTGTTAGACAGGAACTCCAGAGGGCTGACGTAGGTGTGGTCAATGTTGAAGCGTAGCAGGAAGTCGAGTTCTCGTACATCTATCTCTTTACTCATCAACAACAGCTGGAGGAGGAAAATACTACACTGTCACGTGTGCACACACATAACACACACACACACGTACGCACACACGCACGCACGCACACACCTGGAAGGCGAGCTGAGCTGTGAAGGTGAGCTTGTCTCTCTCGAAGAGGCCTCTGCTGATGTAGTTGAAGGTGGAGAAGGTGATGCCGTCGATGAGTGTGTTCACTCTGCTCTTCACGTCCTCACTCCCCTCCGCCAGCTCCACCGCCTTGTGGAACACCACGTTGAAGGCCTCCACAAACAACCCAGAGACAGGGAGTGTCATTACACTGGGTCAGAATAGAACTGGTCAGAACAGGAGACCTGACCATGGACGTCTGAGTCGTCACCTTGAGGCTGAACTGGTACATGGGATTGATCTTGTTGAGGTCGTTCATGATGAAGTAGAGCAGGGAGGCTCGGACGGCCACAGGGCGATAGTGCTCCCTGGCCACGTTGATCTTCACCTCGTTCACCTTGGCCTCCAGGACCTTGGGGAGGACACCAGGGGGACAAGAGGAGGAGACAGAAGGGAGGACATCAGGGGGACAAGAGGAGGAGACAGAGGGGAGGACACCAGGGGGACAAGAGGAGGAGACAGAGGGGAGGACATCAGGGGGACAAGAGGAGGAGACAGAGGGGAGGACACCAGGGGGACAAGAGGAGGAGACAGAAGGGAGGACACCAGGGGGACAAGAGGAGGAGACAGAAGGGAGGACATCAGGGGAACAAGAGGAGGAGACAGAGGGGAGGACACGAGTAGATGGAGGAAAGGAGAGGTTCAGAGCAAACAAATGTTCACAACCACTCCTCTCCCTCTCTCCCCCTCCCTCTCTCTCTAACTGACCTTCATCTCGATCTCGGCAGCCGTGTGTTTGGTGGTCTCCAGCTTCTCCACCAGGACGTTGTCTCCCAGGAAGTTGCTCTCTGCAGCAGACAGCCGGGTCAGCAGCTCATCCTCCAGGACCTTTAGCTCAATCTTAAACAGGTTCTGCTGCTTGGTCAGATCACTCTATCACACAGACACACACACACGTTAGAAGCATAGACCAACTACAACTAACTGGAGGCACAGAGACCCAGACAGGAAAGGGAAGGTATTCACCCCACCTTAAGGTGCTCCAGGTCGGGCCTCTCCAGGTTGACCACCTGGGCCAGTAGCTGGTCCTCCAGGCCGTCCCTGGTCACAGTGAAGTTGATGAGGGTGGTCTGGGCCTGGATCTCTGGCTTGTAGTGGGGGTTAGCCAGCTTAGTGTGCAGGATCAGTCTGAAGGCTGGGTGGAAGAAACACTCCTTATCCCCCACCTTGATACAGCTAGGAGACACACAGATGTATGGTTAGGTGAGTGGACATGTGTGAGCGACATTACAGAAAAGAAAACATAGGAAGACAAATCAGGAGAGTCCAGTGTATTAGTGATTGTGTGTGTGTGTGTGAGGGTGTGTGTGTTACCTGCCCTTCTTGATGGTGTGTCTTCCCAGTAGAGGGTCTATGACAGGGTCCATGGTTTCTTCTAGGTTCTCGATGAGAACTGGGTCGCCCATCACCACTGCCTGCTCTATCACATCCACATATCTACCACACACACACACACACAACTGGTTTATCTCCACGCAGTGTACTGAGAACGTGTACAGTCATGTTAGGGATCAGTGAGAGGACAGAATAATGGGTGACAAGCAGGGAGAAGAGGGAGGTCTTGTCCTCTCACCCTTTCTGACTCAGGTTCACCACCTTCAGGCGGTTGCCATAGCGACTCTTGATCCACTTGATGCCCTGCAGCTGTGGGTCTATGAGGAGTGGCCAGCGCTCACCTGGAGGAATGGGCACACACACGCACGCACACACACATGCATGCACAAATGTGTCATAACCTTGCCCAGCCCTCAGGATCTATCCAACAGGATATTAGAATGGAATTATGACCACTCACAGTTGGTGAGAATCGTAGCATTCTGAGTGGACATCTTGTCTCCTGGCAACCCCTCGTTGTTCCATTGGGCGACTGTAGCATCATCCGTCAGCATACACACTGGGTCTAAGCCCGCTGTCATAGGGATGAGGTTCTGAGAGTGGGATGGAGGGATGAAGGGAGGAGAAGTTAGGAAATGGGAAGCTCCTTAGGTTGACTTTCCCTCATCCATCTCTACTAACAAGCTGTTCTGGAATGTGTCCTGTCTCAGGTCAGTGACAGAGCGGTGCAGAGACCTTCTGGCAGCGCAGGAAGGGCATCCACAGGTTGTCCAGAAGCTCTGCTCGGTACTTCTTGGAGAAGGAGCCGGCATAGGAGATGAAGGCTGCTGTCAAGAGAACATCTCCACACAGCGTCTCCTCCTGTTCATGGTACTGAGCTACAGTGTGGGCCCAGCGCACGTTCTCACTCTGGAACACACACACACACACGCATGCACATTAATCACACACATGAGAAATGTAAGCCTTGAGTTACAGTGCAAATGTAGGTTTTAGTAAGCAGAGCTCCTATTGGCCCGTGTCCTCACCTCTAGGCCTTTGACCAGGCGATTGGCTAGCTCTATAGTATTGTTGGTGCGGTTGACTTCATCCTGACAGCGCAGCTTTTCAGAAGTGGCTCTCTCAAATGCAGCTGTCAGAGTGTCCAGGCTGGTATCTAACTCCTTTAGTACACACACACACACAACACACACATACACAGTCAGAGAGAAGAAAAAAAGACAGAATTGGAGCGTGTGGAAGTCCAACTCACGGCTAGTTTTTTCCTGATGACTTCCAGCTTCTCTGCAGCCTCCGCCAGGTCAGCGTTGGCCTGCTGCAGACTCATCTTCTTCACCTCCACCTCACAGAACACCTGAGGAAAACACACAGTCATGACACACACACACACACAGATCACAACCAAACGTGACATGCAAAACAACACTGCAGCTACTGGTAGTATTCAGTCATATCCAGATGAACAGTCCTGCAATGGTGTCCAGCCTGGGCATACAGAGAAGGAGACACGAGCTGTACTTACATACATCTGGAGCAGGCAGCAGGAGAGGAGGGGAGAAATGACACAACCTGTCACAACAGAACACCCTCATAACACCACTGTCGGACACCCACACATGGGAGGACTTGTCATGAATGAAGAGAAAAAGAAGCGCTCCTGTGTGTGTGTACCTCGTGGAAACGGATGATGTTGATGACCCAGGCACAGAGGCCAGCGGAGGCGGAGGATTTGAGCCTGACAAACTCTGGGTTGAACTCCGGGTCGCTGAGGTACTCGTCTCTCACGCACCTCACTGTGGCGTCTGGGATGTGCTCCTTGTCAAAGTTCACCAGAGCCTGCAGGAAGTCATCTACCTGTACAGGGTGGGGGCAGAGAACTCTTCAGATCAGTGAGTCTATCAGGACTCCCCAATCTGCATCTCCCTCGCCCTGGTGCCAACCCGTTCTCCTTACCTTTGACCCTAGACCCTACCTTGTGTACTTCCTTTTTCCCCAAGCCCCAACATTCACCTTGCTCATGACCACCTTGGCAGCCTTCCAAGTGCGGTCTTTAGGGATGCGACCCTGAGGAGCCAGCAGGACCAGTACAGCAGCAGACACATTGGTCACAATGGCAGGAGGGTTAGGAAACGTCCTCAACTCTGTCATGTTCAACTGGACACACACAAAGACACACACACACAAACCGCACAAAAATATATTGTGGAGAAGCCAAAACATTGTGGAGAAAATCAAACTTTGTTATGTCTGGCCGACATCCCAGTTAAAAGCAATGTGCCATCATTGTATCCCTCACCCTGTTGAGAGTATTGAGGGCAGCGTTAGCCGCCTGGAGGGCAGGTTCAGCCTTGGCTAGATCGTCCTCACTCTCCTGCTGCTGTTTAGTCACCTCCGCCTGGATAGCTCCCACCTGACACACACACACACACAGTGAAAAATATGCACTTTCAGCCTGTAGAGATGAATTATATTATCTAATAATAATAATAATAATAAAAACAGATTCATGTAGCAGATGCTTTTATCCAAAGTAAATTACAGGTGTATTTTAACCAACTAAATCAAGTTTATATACCTGACCAATGTGGATTTGGTCAGGCGTATAAACTCTATAAAGATTCATATATATCGGCATTGCTGAAAAAAAAAGAAATATTTATGCATGTACACATCTACTGCATCAATGCTTCTTGAGGCTGTGTCAGGTTTACTTTGTAAAGGTTTTTTTTATAATTCCCCCAGACACCCACCCTCTGCTCCTCTGCATCAGCCACTTCTCTCTCCTGGTTGAGCTTGTCTGACTGTTGTCCGATCTTTGCGATGAGAGCCTCGGTGTCTGTGTTCCTTTGCCACAGCTCCACCTCCTGCACCGCCAGCTTAGCCTTCAGGTCCTCCACCTAACAGAGAGAGAGAGAGAGAGAGAGAGAGAGAGAGAGAGAGGGAGAGGGAGAGAGAGAGAGAGAGAGAGGGAGAGAGGGAGAGAGAGAGAGACAGGGACAGAGCAAGAGAGGTGGAGAGGAGGAGGCTGTGAGAGTTCATGTGTCTGACGGAGGTTGAATTCTCTGACAGTGATAGTCCAGTGTCTGTCTGACCCAAGTTCAAGTCTTTTATTTGTCAGGTACACAGAACAACACAAGGGTTAGACTGGGCACTGAAATTCTTAAGACAAGACAACGTAAGCACCAGGCATAACGTAACATAACATTTAAGTACACGGAACATAATGTACATCTATGCTGAGCTTAAATAAGTGAAACTTCCTAAATATACAGATAGCAATAAATAATCGACTATACTAACCCTAATACTAAAACTTCCTAAATTACAGATACAAATAAATAGTACACTATACTAACCCTAAATGCACATAAAACCTGACCCAAAGCTGAAGTGTGTGTTTTTTCTCAGACCTGTGAGGCAGTGGTCTGCAGTTTTTGCAGGCCGTTCTCCAGTCTCTCCATCTTCTGGGTGAGCTCTCTACGTTTGTTCCCCAGCAGGTTGTCGTACAGCTTCATGAACTCCAGGAAGCTCTTTGGTGTGGTATAGTTGAAGTGCTTCTCATTCTGTTGGTATTTCACACTCACCTGGAGGGTAATGTAGGGGTGGGATAGAGCATGTGATGTTAGAGAGGGGACCAGGAAGTTGTTGGCATTGTGTTGCTGTTAGGTAGTTCCTCACCTCATTGACACTTGTGTGTGCGTAGGAGATGAACTCACTGATGGATGCACGGACGTTGGGCTGATTTTCATGGAAGCATAGGGAATACAGAAACATCAACAGACTGTACTATTAGCCATGTACACTATATTAAAACTGTTATTTCTATTGGCACAGATCAACATTTTACTAAAGAGGATGAGAGAGAGAGAGAGAGAGAGAGAGAGAGAGACAGAGAAAGAGAGAAATAGAGAAATAGAGAAAGAGAGAGAGTGGCCTGACCTCCAGATCAGGGATCTTCTCTATGAAGGTGGTACTGACTGACTGCAAGGCTGACTGAGGCCAGGAGTGAAACCAGTTTATGGCTGTACAGTTCACCAGTGCCGGAAACTTCCGGGCACGTGTCCGCAATGTGAAGCCCACCGGAGAAAAACACAGAACCACCTACATGGTGAGGGGAGGAGAGGATACAATATTAACTTTGTAAGGTTATAAGATATCAAGGCGGGAACACAGTCGTGCAGTGTAATAACATAGTCAGCAGTCTCCAGACCTTGAGCTGTCGTCGAATCCTCTCAATGAAGAAGGCCCAGCAGTTGTCTCTGGTGTCTATCAGTCCCAGGCCCCTCAGCTCCATCCGGATGGACATGACGATCATATCCACCTCCTCCTCAGTGAACAGGTCTGGGATGTCCCCTGGAGACATGCCACAGAACGCACACCATTAGCTAGGAGACAGGAGGCAGTCTCGAACACTAGCTGGGAGACAGGAAGCAGTCTCGAACACTAGCTAGGAGACAGGAGGCAGACTAGAACACTAGCTAGGAGACAGGAGGCAGACTAGAACACTGGCTAGGAGACAGGAAGCAGACTAGAACACTGGCTAGGAGGCAGGAGGCAGTCTGGAACAGCTACAGACAGGTGCATGCTAACCCACACCTGACGCCAGCATGTCATTGATGAGCACCAGGAAGCGTTCGTCAGGGATCTGGGCATCTGTGTGGAGGAAGACAGTACCGATGTTCTTCATTCCCACCTTGATATACAACGCTGCTATGTCACTCTGGAAAGGGAAGGGGGGCGGGGGGGCAGAGGCATTGTGGGAGATGTCAACAACTCCTCTCAGCTACACCAGAACTATGACGTACTGTATGTGACCGCCCATGCTGTGTGGTCCTACCCGGAGGTCATTGATGCCATAACCCTTCCTCAGGGTGATCTGGAAGACTTCCAGAAGGCTGAGGAAGGCTGCCAGTCGACACAAGCTCTGCTTCCCACTGCCCCCCACGCCCACCAGAAGGGCGTTGCCGTGGGGAGCCTCCAGGATCCGACTGATACGACACCTGGACACACACACGCAAACACACACACTAAGTTCTCAGTATCCTAAACGATTGCCATTGTCAGTGTCCAGGTTGGGTGTTTGTGTCTCACACGTGCTGCATGGCCTCCTCAAACAGCACCAGGTTCATGACGGCATGCAGCTCGTTGTAATGTTCCAGAGCATCGGTCAGGGTCTTGTTCAGCTTCTCCCAGTCAGACGCCTGGAGGGAGAGAGAGAGAGAGAGAGAGAGGGAGAGGATGAAGGTGAAAAGGTGTCCTGTATGGAGTTCAGTCCTAAAGCCCAGTGCTTTAGCCCAGGCTCCAGTGAGAGACTGACCTGATGGTATCGAAGCTCTCCCACTCCATGAGCAAAGTGACAGTACACTAGAGGCTGGTGGATGAAGATAGACTCATCTATACCCTAGATACACACACACACGCACACACAAACAAATCAACATCCTATTACAGCAATCGTTTCACAAAAGCAGTCCTTTCCAAAGTCCCTCCTGTGGTCCCTCACCTCAAAGTATCTCTTGCCAGTGTCCAGGAGGATCTTGTTGAAGAGCTCCACATCCTTCTCCTCCATCAGTTTGTCTGAGTAGACACGGGAGCTCTCATGCAGCCACAGGTGGACCAGGTCTATGGGGTACCGCACACACTCTGGCAGGGCAAACAGAATACCCTGGAGAGAGAGGGTGGGGCATGAATGAGAGAGAAAGAGAGGGAGGGTGGGGAGAAGGAGGAAGGAGAGATAGATATGTATAGATTGATACACTCCATACGATGTCTGAATCATCCATCACTGAACAGTGTGTATGTGTGGGCACGTGTGTTATACCTGGAAGATGTTGGAGAGGTCTCGGAGGTTAAAGATATAATGGAAGCGAATGGCTGTGGGGAGAAAGTTCTGACTGATCTTCTGATGGAGACAGATGGCTGCCTGGAAGAAACAAGAGAAGTTCAAGTTCAAGTTCAAGTCTTTTATTTGTCAGGTGCACAGAGCAACACAAGGTTAGACTGGGCACTGAAATTCTTAAGACAAGACAACGCAAGCACTTGGCATAACATAACATATAAGTACACAGAACAAATTTACATCTATGCTGAGCTTAGATAAGTGAACTTCCTAAATATACAGATAGCAATAAATAAACGACTATACTAACCCTAACACTAAAACTTCCTAAATTACAGATAACAATAAATAGTACGCTATACTAACCCTAATACACAAAAAAAAAAAAAAAAAAAAAAAACCTGTTACAACCCTATAAACTAATCTAACCTAAATGGAGTACAGTGCAGTAGTGCAAATTTACAGATCAGTGACTTTGTCAATGACCAAACAGGAGCCTGGTGGCGAGGTACAGTAGTGCAATGTTACTGAAAGAGCAACCAGTAGCTGGTTAGAAGAAGAGCTAGAAGAAGAGAATGAGAAGGTGGATGGACCGACAAAGGAGAGATGAGAGAGGGAGGAGGGACAGGTCCTGATGAGGACGCCACCTGAATGAGGGTTCCCACGGAGCGGGAGACCCCGTAGCTGAAGCCCCCCTGGAGGAAGTGGGCCGACAAAATGCTGCTGAAGATGGTGGCTAACGCCTCAGCGCTAGGGAAATGGACCGCAAAGACAGAGAAATGTCTCTGAGAGAGAAGGACGAAGTAGAGAGGGGGGGGGGGGGAGGGTTGAGAGATTGAATGACCTAGTACTTGAAAATGTGTAGATTACAGTTTGTTTTGAGTATAGTCTGGGATTATGTAAGTGTATGAGTGTGTGTGCGGTAGTGTACCGTACGTGTGTATGCTACCTGCAGTCGCGGGTTGACGGAGAAGCTCCCAGCTGTAGGGTTCATACAGGTGATGTACTGGCAGTTATGGATCTCCTTCAACACCAGCCTCTGCCTGTCATACCTGTCCACATACACACACACACACACCTAACTCACCCCATCATATACACCGCTTTCACTAGAGGTTATGAACAAGGAGAAACACAGTTTGATCCTGTGTGTGCGTATCCCACCAGTGGTTGTAGTCGAGGTGTTGGCGTATGAGAGTGTGAGGCTGGACCGTTCCATAGGCGTCCACCTCAGGCATGTTGAGGTCGTCTATGAAGTAGATGAGTCTCTTGGTGGCGGGAGGGGCATAGTTACGGCCCGCCTTCTTCTCCAGAGGCTTCTCCAGCACACCTGCCACGTTCACACACTTAGCTATTTCAATTCATCCATCTATTTTCCAGAAAATTCTTCAAGCCATCCACAAACCGCCCATCTGTACCAAGTACTTGACTCAGTGTAAGTAATGACACGAAGGTGGTGTATTAAGGTGTAGTAGTGATGGGTGGCTCACGTTGCAGCATGGCCGAGGTGGTGCAATAGTTAAAGGGGACCTTAGCCACCACGTAGTCTTCCTTCAGCTTGGCCACTTTGTCCGACACCAGAATGGTCTTCCCCACGCCGGCGTTCCCCACCAGCATCACCGGCTTGCCTCTCTGGAGCAGCAGGTCTATGAAGTAGGTCAGACAGGTGGTCTCTGCTGTTTGAACCAGCACCGTCTGAAACACACACACAAAAAAACACACACACACAGTAGGTACATATACACTGAACTTGATTATTTCTGATGTGGAATTTACACACACACAAACACACGTATTTGGATCAGCTCTATACCTGTAGTGGTACATCTGGCTCCAGCTCGAATGGGAGCATTCTCTCGCTCCAGGGAGTGAACTTCTTGGTGTCTGAGTCTATGAAGTAGTCAAACACAGTGCCCTGGGAGGGGAACTTGACTGCCCTCATCTCCTTAGACCACCAGCGACTGAACTCTGCTCGGTAGTCTAGCAACTAGGAGACATACAGACAGGTTATAAGACAGACTGGAAGGTAACCAGGTAGAAAGATAGCCAGGGAGGGAGAAAAGTCAGGGTTATGGGATGTCACTTTCATGGCTTGTTTCAAGATACAAATACAAGTATATCTACGGATGTTATACAACATGAACACACACAGACTCACGTGGTCCTGGAAAAGTGCCCCTCCGAACGCCCAGACACAGGCGAAGACAAAGTAGATCTCGTACAGCTCTCTGGGGGAGTCAGTGGGCGTGGTCTTCTCCGTCAGCAGGCAGTCCAGCAGAGAACACAGAGTCTGATTGGACAGCACACAACATGGAGCAGAACATGTGAATATGCTACCACAGAGCAGTATAATCAATCAATCATTCAATACTCAATCAGAACTTCACAAGTGTGTGTGTGTGCCCACCTGCACCATGCTGTTCTCAGGGATGGGAGTGATAGTTTTGAGGTTACAGCGGACCTGCTCCAGACAGTATGGGACGTATTTATCAAACAGAATGGTCAGGTTGGCCCGCTCTGATTGGGCCTGTCGTGTGTCAATCCAGCTTGTTACATACCTGTGGGGAGGAACCAAAAAATAATCATTGTGTGAGTCTAAATCCGTGTGCGTGAGTGTGTATGTCAGTGTGTATCTATGTGCATGTGAGTGTGTATGTATGTGTGTGTGCGTGTGTGAGAAAGAGAGACACTCACGAGCTCCAGCCCAGGTCCTGGGGGTTGACGTAGAGAATGCCGGCACGGGACACGGTGGCAGGAGTAGCAGCCCTCAGGTGGGAGATCTCAAACAGCAGACGCATGGAGGAGGAGAGGCTGATGCGCTCGTTACTGGCCAGGGTCAGCACCTGGGGAGAGGGAGGATAGAGAAGGGTGAGAAGGAGAAAGAGGGAAGGAGGAAGGGAGAATGAGAGAGAGAGGGTGAACAAGTGAGAAACTTTATGAAGCAGATACCATTGGTGCATATACTGTAAGGACAACGAAAGGATGAGAAATAAAGACAGAGGGAAAGCTGGTGCCCCCTACACACCCTCCTCCCCACACACACCCCTCTACACACACACCCCCCCATACACACCCCCCCATACACACCCCCCCCCCCCACCTTGTTGTCGTCCATGACAGTGTTGAGGGACTCTATCCACATGGGGTCAATGTCCCCGTCCAGGACAATCCACTTGGGTCCATCATGGCTGACAGAGGTCAGCTCCCTCATGGTGGAGGAGAACAGGCCTGACACACACACACACACAAACACACACACACAGTTATAACCCGGTAGCACCTCAATAGAGAACATAAATAATAGAGAGTAACAGTAGAGTCCCTCCAGGCTCCTGGTACAACTGCTCTCACCATCCTTCCATTCCCGGGTGGCAGGGTGCAGGAAGCCAAACAGCTCGTCTGTGGTCACAGCCTTGGGGTTCATGTCTGTCCACACTGGCTTCATCTTCAGATTAGCATGGGTCCTGTGGAGAGTCTTCAAGATCTGAGGCACAAGCACCAGCCCACATTAACAACAACATCCAGTGGTGTGTGTGTGTGTGTGTGTGTGAGAATATGTGTGTACCTGGCTCTTCCCTGTTCCAGGTCCTCCAACGACAAACACAGAGTGTCTTACAGCCAGGAGCTCCTCCAGCTGAGTCACCTAGCAACACAAGCATGGAGGGCTTCATATTAGAAACACACACACATACGCACACATGCACCCACACACACACACACACCCCACCTTGAGGATGAAGTTCTCCTCCGGCTGCAGGTGCAGCTCGCTGACAGACAGCCGCACGGCCGTCTCCAGCTGAGGGTCTCTCTTGCGGGCCACGTCCAGGAGGGGGAACAGGTCACTGATGAGGCCCAGGAAGATGGGCACATCACTGGTCACTATCTTGGGAAGGTTGAAGTCCCTCAGCGCTCGCATCAGCACCTGGTGAAAAGGGGGAGGAATGGGAGGGTCAGAGTGAGGGAGTCCGACAGGGGTCTTAAAACCACTCTTCGGGGCCTACAGTACACAGTAGGAGACTACTGTAAGAAGACAAGAGTATTACTGTAAGATAAGGAGTGAGTATGTGTACCTGTTCCTCTGGCCTGCTCCTGTCTTCTCTCTTTAGGGACCCCGCCACCACCAGCACTGACTTGATTGCCCTCAGCCCCCAGTCGTAGTGGTCCTAGAGGGGGAGAGACAGAATCGTAATGGGGGGAGAGATCACGGTTCAGATCAGATCAGGGTAAGACCTCCAGACAGGGTTCTGTGGAACACTACCTGCTTGGACAGCAGCTCCTTGCAGAGCGTGTACAGGCTGATGAACTTGCGAGCGAGCAGACGAGCGTCGATGAAGCCCTCCGCCACCAGCATGATCTCACAGATCAACTCGTAGTCAGGGATCACCATCGCACAGGGCCTGAGGTCACACACACACACGTCCAGTATGGATTTCATATTACACAATGGACTGAATTTACAGTGGTATATTGCTGGAACTCTCAGTGTGTGTGTGTGACCTGAAGAGGGCCTTGAGGTTCTCAGGTAGCTCCGCCCTCCCTGCGTAGCCCGGGTTCAGAGTGATGAAGATGCCTACAGATGGCCTCAGCTCAATCTCCTCTCCCAGGAAGTGAAACCTGCACACACACCGTTGGATGGTTATATAGCTGGAAGGATGGATGGGTGGGTGGATAGATGGATGGATGGCAAAATAACTGCTGTATATGGCCTTATAAATGTAGATGAAACAGAATTGCCATGCGTCATGGAAAGTGTGCGACCTCTGTTTCTTGTTGCGGATGGCGTCCTGGATGGTTTTGACCTGAACAGCGACCACTGACAGCACCTCCACAGAGATCCTGTTGAACTCATCAAAGCAACCCCACACTCCAGTCAGAGCAAGACCCTTATAGATGTTCCCTATGGACTATAGAGAGAGAGAGAGAGAGAGAGAGAGAGAGAGAGAGAGAGAGACATAGAAAGAGAGAGAGCACGCAAGAGAGAGAGAGAGACGACTGGGTAAAAATTCCCATATCCATTGCCTCATCCTCTTGTTAAGAACTGCTATAGTAAACACCTTGTAGTCCATCTGCTCTGAGCAGTTGAATACATAGACCATGATGCCTATCGAGCGGCCTAGGTCCTTGGTGGTCTCAGTCTTCCCTGTTCCCGCCGGGCCAGAGGGGGCGCCACTCATAGTCAGGTGGAGCGACTGAGTCAGTGTGATGTAACACCTGTGGAGAGGAGAGGCAGAGCTTGAGATTGTCTATGTGGAGGTGTGTGTGCCTGTGTGTGTGTGCCTGTATAGTTGTGTGCAATGGCCTGTGTGTGTGTGTGTGCCTGTGTGTGTGTGTGCCTGTGTGTGTGTACCGGTCAGTCAGTGGTGTGATGACCAGTCTGTTGGTGTTCCCCAGGTACTCATAGCTGAACTGGAACTGGGCGTCACAGATGTTGATGTAGCAGTGTCTGGTCTGTTCATCCCAGCGATGACGCAGCTGGGACAGCCACGCAAACTCCTGGCCTGTGGTTACCTAGGGAACACACACACACACATTAGAGAGGCTATTGTTGGAGATAAAGATAGCTACTGGCTAGGTCGGTGTGATGACCCCTAGATGACCTTCTGTGTGATGAGTTTGGCCACCACGTCCCGAGCGTGCACGTCGATGGTGCACAAGGTCATGATCTTCTGTCTGTCTCCAGGGGTCAGCTCCCCCAGCAGCATGTGGATCAGGGAGTTCAGCTGGGTGATCTGCACGACCACAACACAACCACGGCATGACCACAACACAACCATCAATCAACATTTACATGTACTCCATCCTCAACCACCAGCACAAATGAACAGTGTATGTGTGTTTGTGTGTGTGTGTACCTGTTTCTTGTTGTAGTCTTTCAGGGCTGTCTCGAAGCCCTCCTCCACCCTCTCAAAGGCTATGCCCACGTCTGTGGCCCACCACACCTGACTGCCTGTCAGACCCACCTGGCCACACACCACACATATGCTGTCACACACACTCACCCACAGACATAACACACCACACAACCCCCCCCCCCCCCACATACACACACACACACACACACACCTGGGCAGGGTAGTCAAACAGCCACTGGTCTCGGGGTTTGTCTTCATATGCAGCCACTGCCTCCTGTATCTCTCTCCGGACAGTGCAGCGCATGGTGCTCTCTAGCTCACTCAGCCAGCACTCCGCCTGAGCACACACACACACACACACACACACATACACACCCCTGAGAACACAGTCTGCAGTGTGTGTATACTGTAGTCCAGACAGCCAACACAGTGTGTCAACCTACCTGTCCCTGGCAGAGACAGGGGTCAGAGAAGGGTACATACTCCCCCTCCCGGCTGTACATCCCCACGGCAACCGCCTCCCCCTCCTCCCCCTCTCTCCCCCCAGACTCCCGCCCTGGCTCTGTGTCCTGGAAGCAGAGGTCTGCTATGTTGTCAAACAGCTTCAGCAGGTGTCTGGTGACCTGAGGACACACACAAATGATAGATTGTGATCATCATGGAGACTGGTATCATGAGTCCTATTTCTGCTTCTCGCCGTCCGTCCTGTGGGTACCTGTTTGGGCTGCGTTCCCTTGGAGACGATCTCCAGCAGGTCTGTAGCAGAGACGAAGTAGAAGCGAGGGAACGTCAGCCTCTTGGTCTCCAGATACTCAGCTAGGGCCTTCTCACACACAGACAGCCTGGGAACACACACACACACTGTTACTCTCTATGTCTCTCTCTCTCTCTCTTTCTCTATGTCTCTCTTTCTCTATGTCTCTCTTTCCCTATGTCTCTCTTTCTCTCTTTCTCTATGTCTCTCTCTTTCTCTCTTTCTCTCTCTCTCTCTCTCTCTCTCTCTCTCTCTCTCTCTCTCTCTCTCTCTCTCTCTCTCTCTTTCCCTATGTCTCTTTCTCTTTTTCTATGTCTCTCTCTCTCTCTCTTTCTCTCTGTCTATGCCTCTGTCTATGTCTCTCTCTCTCTCCCATCCTCCAGGCAGTGTGAGGGTAGGGACCTCTGCTGCAGAGCCTCCAGCTGCTCCAGGTAGCCAGGCTGGTTGGTGACCTCCACCACGTTGCTTGACTTGACCACCTCAGTCATCAGGTTCTGAGGGAACACACACACATGGATGACACACGGATATGATGTGTGGATCAAAAACACAAACTGTTTGTGTGCGTGTATACAGTATGTATGAGGCGTGGGTTTGTGTGAGAGTCAGTGTGTGTGAGCGTGGTTACTTCACATTGCGTTAATGTGCGTATTACACTGTACATTGTGCGTGTGTGTGTGTGTGCGTGAACTGTACTGTGTGTGAGATACCTGGAAGTCTGTGTGTATGCCCTGGAAGCGCTGCGCGTCGTTGGCCAGCTGGGAGCGGATGTCGTGGCTGTTGGTGAAGATGCTGTTGAGGTGGGCCCAGGTTCTCTGCACCGACATCCAAGAGGAGATGACCAGGTCTGCCACCATCAGCCTGCGCTGCCAGCCGCTCACCTCTGCCTGGAAGTACTCCACGTACTTACTCATCAGGATGTTCTGCAGCTGGACCTAAGGATCCAGCAGGAACCACCAGAGAAGATGACACTCATGGAGGTATGACGTTGTGCTAGTGAACCTACAACCACATAGGTAGGACTCTAGACTAGAGGGTGAACATGCCACACAGGATTGATTTTCAACGCTTGTGTGATTGTGTGGATGGGAGTACATGTGTGTGGGTTCCTTCTCCTCTGTGTCTGTGATTAGTGAGCCCCCCACCTGGTTGTCCTCCAGGGTTTCTATGAGGTTCTCATCAGACTTGAGGAGAGGGGTTCCTGTGCTGGCGTGGGTCTCATAGGACAGAACCATCACACTCCACGTCTGGGTAATCTCTGCCAGCACCTGAGATGTAGATAGTAAGGGGGGTGGGCTGTTGAGTACACCGCATGCATGGGATTGGTGGAAACAAACACACACACACACGGAAGCACACACACCTTCTCGATGGCCATCTCTTTGACGGATTTGTCCACTATGTTTTTGACCTCGTCCTCGACACGGTGCAGCTGCAGCTCCAGCAGGTCCCCAAGGGTGGTGCCCTCCCACATCACAAAGCGCACCTGGGGTCAGAGGTTACATCCTGGTCAGGTAGAGGTCAGTAGTGACATGGTCAGGCAGAGGTCAGAGGTGAGTGTGTGTCCTACCCCTGTGGTATTCATCAGCTGCTGCCAGTGCCTCTCTCGGACCGCAGAGTTCTGAAGCTCGTTGACTGCCCGCAGAGAGGTCAGCAGGTTCTTGACCGTTGACTCCAGACCCATGTACACGCCCCACACACGCACCTCCTTATCCAGGGTCTTCATCTCCTGCACACACACACACACAACAGAAGATGTTATCTGAACTGTGAGATAATCCTGTGAGAGCAAAGAGGAGTCGTGAACACCACCACTGTGTTACCTTGGCGAAGCGTCTCAGCTCCATGTCCATCAGCTCCACATTGATCTCCTTCCATGGAGTCTTGGTCCAGTCTTCTATACTAGTCTGAAATGGAGGGAGACAAAGGAAAGACAAAAAGAATAGGTAAGAGAGAGAGACAAACAGGGACTTCATCATCAATGTCAAAGGTCTTAATTTAACAAAGATATTTCTGGCTAAGACGTGAATAAGTGGGCAAGTGTGTGTATGTTTGTTTACCTTGACGAAGATGACCATGTCCCAGACAGCTTTGACCAGTATGATGTCGGAGCGACACTGGCGCAGCTGTTTGTAGTCAGGGAAGTTGACCTCAAACAGGTCAGCTGTGTCCTGCAGCTTCTGCATCTCTGTTTCCAACAACGCCACCGTGCGGTTTGACTACACAGAGAGAGCGTGTGTGTGTTTGTGTGTGTGGGGGGGTGTAGGTGTGTGTAATATCCAGAAAATGGAAACAGAGAAAGGGTGATAAAGACTGTTTCTAAAACGTCAGATTCCACAAGGGTCTTCACATCCAACCATGACTGATGTGAGCTGACTGAAGCCTTGCTACCCACCTTGTCCATGAGCTTGTAAGGCTCGTCCACGTTGATTCTGAAGATGACCTCATTACGAAACTGCTCTCTGAACTCATGCTGCTTGACCTGGGAGATGCAGTGTGTTTACCATGAGTGTGCCCCACTGGCCAGTACTGAATCACCAGGCATATTAGAGTTATTAGGATCGGGTTTATAAGCTCTGATGAGGGACAACAGGCTGGCCAGGTCGGTCAGGTGACTTCCACATCAATGATGCAAGACACACACACGCACACAAAGTGACCTCTGTAATGGATGCTGTCACATGACCCCATTCACACACAGCCTCACCTCTCCACAAAGAAGAGCCCGTATGCTGCCACGCACAAACTCACCTCAAAGCGAACACACTTCCTGCGTATGACAGACACCTCGTTGGACTGCAGTGGGGCCACCTCGTGCTTCACTGTGAAAGCTATCTTCTTCACCGTCTTCCACTTCTCAGGCAGTTCCTGCACACACATCCGTTACAAGATCAGTGAGGGTGTGTGTGTGTGTTTGAGCGAGCAAGTGAAAGTATCCGTGTGTGTGTGTGTGTACCTCCAGCTGTGTGTAGACGCTCTCAGGAAGCTGCTGGCCATAGGTCTTAAGGAGCTCAGCGGTGGACTTGAGAGGTTTGAAGTGCTGATCGTTGCTGATCTGTCTGTCCCGTATGGCCATCAGGTGACCCATGATGTCCACCAGGCCAGCGTAGTCTCCATCTGTCACTTTGTTAGACAAGCCCCGGGCTGTGTCCTGGACGAACGAGGCCAGGTCCCTCACACTGAGACAGAGAGAGAGAGAGACAGAGAGAGAGAGACAGGGAGAGAAAGAGACAGAGAGAGAGACACAGAGAGATATATATATAGAGAGAGTGTTCAAGTTCTTCTCACACACGGGGCGGATGATCAATCAAACCCAAACAGTTCTCCATATTACACCTTGCCCCCCCACGGCCGTGTGTCCCCAGCTCACCTCTGGTTGACGTGGTTGAGCAAGTGCTCCTTGAACATCCAGCTCCACTTCTTGATGACATTCATGAGGGTGTGTTTGAAAGGACTGACGTCCATCTGCAGCCAGCCACAGAACAGCCTCTGGTCCTCCATCTTGCTCACCCTCACGTACAGAGACTCAAACAGGTTGATCTGGAACAAAGTACACACATGCGTCAACTGAACATGCTTCAACTTACAAGATAACTGGTTGGTTACCAGGTTGAAAAAGAGAATCAGCCAATCAGGCAAGGGGTTCTCTAAAGTGATTGGTTTAGGGATCTGGAAAAGCCTGCACTCAGCCAATAAAACAGGCTGGGGAGGAGCTAGAGTGGGCAGCCCGCCTCTCCTGTCACCTGTTCTTTGAAGTTGTCCAGGGTGGGCGGGTTCTTCTTCAGCTCATAGTCTGCATACAGCTCCGCCTCCTCTGTACTCAGAACATGACCATAAAGCAGGAACTGCCTCATAAACTCTGACCTACACACACACATACACAGTTGTATGAAAAAACAGCAACACACTGCATACACGCTCACAAATACAGACACAAATACACATACACAGACATACCTGTCATCCCTCCAAAGGTAGCGGTAGCTTGCGAACGACCCCTGGTATTCCCTGACCTGAAGATGAAGACCAGATCAGATTTACTGACATTCAACTGGCCAGGAAGCTTATTGAGCGTGCTCAGAGCTGAGAGACAGAAGCGTTACCTTAGCGATGGCGGTGCGGGCGCGAGCCCTGATGACCTGACACAGCTCCGACAGGTCTGCCATCCCGTCCACGTCAGCCTGTGGACAAACAGAGCGGAGGGTGTCATGTGACAGTTATGTGTGTTTGTGTAGTATGCACGTATGTGTGCTTCCGTGATTTTCTCTACATTACCTGATAGTTGTCCAGTTGTTTGTGCTTTGCCACCCGGGGTATGAAAGCCGTCATGTTGGTTATATTACCCACCATCTTGTCAATGATGTCATAGAAGTTGCCATGGTGACTGGGGTCCAACGAGGGTTCGAAGGTCATCTCGTTGGCTTTCAGGACCAGCTGCACCTCGAAGAGTGGCGAGATGCGGAGCGAAGGGTCAGTGTTCTCCATCAGGTACAGTAGAGAACAGCGGACGGCGCTGGAGAACCCTCCTAGAACCATCCTATCTATGTAGTCTGTGTAGGCCTGCCACTCTGCACTGTCTGGGTCGGACACCCCCAGCAGTGACTGGTTCTCCTGGGGGATGGGGAGAGATAGATAGATCAAACCGATTGGTCGAGAGAGATATAAAGGGAGATAGAGAGAGTTTATGTAAGCATCTACTATGTGTGTGTGTTTGTGTGTATGTGAGTGAGAGTACCTGTAGAAGAGTGTGTATCTGTTGCCCAGTCTTGGTAATGAGTGTGTATTGCTTGTGTACACTGTCCTCCATGTCACTGAGGATGAGGAGGGTGGACCCTTTGCTCTTCCTGGTGATGAAGGCCTGATGGCTGAACTTCCCCATCAGCCCCTGGATGGCCTCCACGTTGGCCTTGCTGCTGTGGACACGGGTGGACACACCCTGGGACGAGACGGGACGCGCATGGAAGGATAAACAAAGGGATCATTACGGGTGCTCATCCGTGACGTGTGTATGTGTGAGTGAATGTGTGTGCGTACCTTGACCAGGTCTCGTGTGGTCTGTATGTAGTCCCACAGGTCATTGTGAGCCCAGGTTAGTTCCCGGAGGGCGGGGTTTAGCTGCCGTCTGGTCCTGTCCATCTCCTCCTTGACCAATCCCAGCTCCACAGCCAGTATGGTGCTGTGGAGCCTATTATACCACTGGGTCACGAGAGACAACGTCTGGGTGTACTACAACAAATCCACACCAAAAGTCAGATTTATACTTTCAAAACAGCATTTTAGTTTGAATTGAACTTCATATATCTGGGCAATGTTGTAGTGAGTTCTGCTCTGCTGAGGGCAAAGCCTGACCCACCATGTGGAGCTGCTCTCGTTTGGAGTAGAGCTGCAGAGCAGCATTAGGTATGGAGTGGTTCTTCAGCATTCCCAGATATTTCACCTCCCTCAACACTGAGGTCAACTGGGAGGGAAAGGGATCGGAGAGAGAGAGCAAGAAAGAAAGTGAAAGAGGGAGGGAGAGAGAGACAAAAAGAGAAAGAGGGAGGGGCTTATATGTTGGAAAAAGTTACATAGCTCCTTCCTGGTCTCCATGAGCAACATGACAGTATATAAGCTTGGGCGTTAAGGGGAGAGTCTCACAGCAGGGCTGAAGTTGACCTGGAACAGGCCCGTCTCTGAGTCCAGGGTCAGTAGTGGTTCCTGGAGGTGAGTGTTACAGAGTTCCTCCAGGCCCTCGGTCCACAGAGAAAACAGTTCCTCATCGTGCTGGTCCAATACCTCCAGAACATGTTCACACCTCTGGAGAACATCCTCTGCCTCCGCTGAATTCAGAGGCCTGGATGAGAGAGAAAGATATCCTATTCACCCCATAGGATGTGTTTGTCTTGATCACAGTGTATGAGTGTGTACATGTATGTTACATACATGTGTGTGAGTTGGTTGAGGTTGCTGCGATTGGTCAGGATGCGATCTCGTAGCTCCTGAGCCCACTTCAAGTTGCCAGCGACCGCAGGCATGTTCTTACTGAGGACCGCGCAGCCCGAACGCAGCTAGAAAACACGACCCGAACGCAGTTCAACGGAGACGACCACATGACCTTTTCCCAGTGTGCTCAATCTCAGCGAACCATCACACACAGGCTTCCTAAATCCTGTATTCACACCGCTCCTCGACACCTTCTCTCTAGTCTGTTTCGACGTCAGTCCCTCTGCCTTTCTGCTTCCCTTACCGCCTCCCTGTGCTGCTCCAGGATGAACTGGCAGTGCTCCACCTCCTGGTTGAACATGGACAGCAGAAGGGTGTAGTTGGGAGCGAACAGCTCACTGATCCTGGGCCTCTCCAGCAGGCTCCCAAACATCTGCAGCAACTGCATGCAGGAGACGAGCAGAAACACACAAAAACACACAACATACATAAGGAATCTATCTTAATCTGCAGTTAAATGCTCTCCCACTAAGCTATACCCTTCCCTAGAACATAATGCACCCAATTGGTTATTTTCAATCATTTACATAATTTATAGCTAAACAATAGAATTCTTATGGGGTTATGGGGGATGAGTAAAGGGTTAGGTTGAGGTCATGGTTGCCGTGGTCACCTTAAAGGTGGACTCCAGGCCCTTGGAGTGTTGGAAGGCTAGGTTGAGGACTGTTCCAAGTCTCTGGTCAAAGTCTTTATTCTGCTCCATGAAACGCCAGTAGTCTTTCAGGAAGTCCTACATGCACCACAGCACAACATGACACAACACACTGCACATACTTCTTGCTCTAAACAGAATCGACACCGTTCTACTCCCTTCAAATCACCATGCTTAGTGTTGTACAGTAAAACAGAGATGTACAGTGGGTACTCGTTGAGTTTAGCATCTCACGTCTTTGGTGTAGTTTAAAGGATCGTATTTGCTCTCTCTCAATGTTCTCCAACTATCGTGGAACTCTTCATTCATGCTGAACACCATCTCACTGAGGATCTTCCCTCGAGATCCTCCCAGTTCCACCTTCTCCAGTTTGAGGAAGTCTAGGGCTGACCCAAACAGCTCCTGGATGTCAGAGAATAGAGATGGCTCAGGGGTGAGATGAAGTCAAGAAGAAAAACTGTACAGTGAAGGAAAGAACATCAAGGGAGCTAACGGTTCAATTCATTCCACCTTGGCGTCTGCTACACACACACACACACAGACACACCTTAACACACCTACACACAGACCTCTATCATATGCAGCCTCTCCAGTACGCGGTCTGTGCGGCTGAAGACCAGGGCAGCAGGGAAGTCCCAGGGCTTGATGGTCTCGCCTGGGCGGTAGTACTGGGGGATGCTCTGACGGTGGGAGTGGAAGAGCTGTTTGAAGCTCTGCAGCACCGAGATGGTTATCTGAACCCTCTCCACCCCCTCTTCCAGCTCCATCTTAAACAGCTCCTCTGGGAGAAGGTACACAAAGGCCTGGACACACACACACACGGACACACACAGTTACAACACAATAGGAGAACAATGTGACCACAGTAAGATGGACCATGCACAAAACAAACAAACAAACACACACACACCTTGTCTATAAGCAGGTTGCAGAACTCCTGCAGCAGGACCACCATGCGAGCAGGGGAGCAGTAGTAGTGGGACTGACTCCAGATCAGACACAGCGTGTGGAACAGAGGAGGCAGCAGGCTCTCGACCTGGAAGAAGCTCTTTTCCTCAAAACTGCAGATGAGTCTTCGGAGAGGGCGCAGATACAGGTCGATGTCCTCTGCCTCCAGCACAGCTAGAAGAACGCACGCGCACATATACACACACACACAGTGATATAGGCCCTACCGAATGATAGACTAGAGATGAGGGATCAAATACAGGGGAGGACAGACTGTTATCATTCGTGTTGTGAGACACTCTCTCTACCATGGTTGACTTTGAGGCAGATGTCGCAGAAGGAAGGATAGTAGCTGCTTTTGACCCTCCTCAGAATCTCCTTGATCTGTTCCACCTTCGGGCTCTGGATCTGTAACCACAAAACACAAACTAACGCCACAACAGAACCTTCACCTCACAGATCTCAGAGACCACCATGGAACCTTCTTGCTTACATACACGGTGGCCTATCAACTGACTGCCACACCTGTTCCTGGATGCCTAGCAGGTTGTCTCTCTGAGTAGTCCAGAAGTGCAGTTCAGCCCCGGGGCCTGGGTGGTCCCTCTGCTGCAACACCGTGCTGGAGTCCCTCTTTAGGACTGACCATATCTGACCAGACCACTGGACCACTAGGGTCTCTATGGAGTACAGCAGGCCATGGTCCAAAGGCCAGCCAGTGGGGCTAGGGGACAGGGATGCGCACAGAGGAGAAAGGGGTAAAACCAAGTTCAGTTTAGATACCCAAATGAAAGGATAGCTAAAAGTAAACAAAATCGAACCGCTTCTTAAATGAACTCTTGTGCAGAAAGAGAGGTTCGTCACAATACAAAGTAAGCGCACAGTTGGTAAACAAAAAAGAGAAACTTCATACAGGTGAAAGCTACATAGTTGCTAAAGACGATCTCTGCGACCAGAGGAATAGATGAATTGAGCCTGACGATAACATTTTTCAAATGTAGGTAAGGATTTTTGTCTAAATCGGTGATTGAATAATTATATCAAATTATACTTATACTTACTTATTTATAAACTATTTTTGTACTAACTAAATTGAATTGGCTCACTTTTTAGTTATTTTGGTACTCTTTAAATTACACTTACAGCGGGGATCGAAAGTTTGGGCACCCCAGGTCAAAATTTGACATTCTTATATTATGTCAAAAAAAGTTGGATTTTATTTCCATCATTTACACTTTCAAAATAACAGAAAACTAAAAAATGGCGTCTGCAAAAGTTTGGGAACCCTTCAGAGTTTATAGCATGCACCGCCCCCTTTGGAAAGCTGAGACCTGACAGTGTCATGGATTGTTCTCAATCATCGTCTGGAAAGACCAGGTGATGTTAATCTCAAAGGTTTTAAATGCCCAGACTCATCTGACCTTTCCCCAACAATCAGCACCATGGGTTGTTCTAAGCAGTTGTCTAGAAAACTGAAACTGAAAATAGTTGACGCTCACAAAGCAGGAGAAGGCTATAAGAAGAGAGCAAAGCGTTTTCAGATGCCAATATCCTCTGTTCGGAATGTAATTAAGAAATGGCAGTCATCAGGAATAGTGGAAGTTAAAGCAAGATCTGGAAGAAAAAATATCAGACAAAACAGCTCGCAGGATTGTGAGAAAAGCAAGTCAAAACCCACGTTTGACTGCACGATCCCTCCAGAAAGATCTGGCAGACACTAGAGTTAAGGTACACTATTCCACTATAAAGAGATACTTGCACAGGGAACATTTCACAAGTAGAAGGAAACATTTATTCAATAACCTTTCAGCAAATTTTGGATGCTAACTTGATGCCATCTGTGAAAAAGCTGAAGTTAGATAGGCTTGCTTCTACAAATGAACAATGATTCTAAACACACCTCAAAATCCACAGTGGATTACATCCAGAGGTGTAAACTAAGGTTTTTCCATGGCCTTCACAATCTTCTGACCTCAAAATAATTGAAAATCTATGGATAGACCTTAAAAGAGCAGTGTGCGACAGACAGCCCAGAAATCTCAAAGAACTGGAAGACTTTTGTAAAGACGAATGGGCGAAGATAACTCGAACAAGAATTGAAAGACTCTTGGCTGGCTACAAAAAGCGTTTACAACCTGTGATACTTGCCAAAGGGGGCAATACAAGGTATTAACTCTGCAGGGTGCCCAAACATTTGCAGACGCCATTTTTTTGTTTTATGTTATTTTGAAAGTGTAAATTATGGAAATAAAATCCAACTCTTTTTGACATATTATAAGAATGTCTAATCTGTAATTTGATGCCTTTTGGAGATTTTCAATCTTTTCTTGGCTTCTTTATGCACATTAATACAAATTGACCTGGGAAGCCCAAACCTTCGATCCCCACTGTATAGTGTATTTATGGATTACTTTTGAACACTGTAAAGTGTATACTTCCTAAAGTCCCTCAAAGTATTCTTTCCAATACTTTCAAGTGCACTTTCAATTCATGTAAGTGCTTCAAGAAATAAAATGGATAAATGTCCACTTACTTTTTAGCTGAAAAAAAGCTATTTACTGTGTCTACACTAATGTGGTAATAATCCAGCTCATTTGATCAAATTTAAGTCATTTAACTCATGGTTACAATGGTAAACCAGCACAACAATGACAATTACCACCCAACAAAACACTACATTGTAAGCAGATACATTTAAAAAACTAAATTCATGAAGTTACATTTGTATTTCGAACAAACGGCAAACTTCTTATCAGCAAATTTTAACACTATTTACCTAAAAAATGTAACCTGTAATGTACTTTAAAAGTATTTTGACTATTTTTGCTGTATAATAATAGAAAACGTACATCCTACTCCAGAAGAAATGTACAATTTTTCTGTGTCTAAGCATACTTCTTAAAAGTATATCAAAAGTGAAGAATTTCCTAAGGATACTTCTTAAAAGTATATCAAAAGTGAACTATTTTCTAAGCATACTTCTTAAAAGTATATCAAAAGTGAACTAAAAGTGTACTATCTATATTTTAGTATACTACAAGAAAGTAGCTCATCCGTTTGCATTCCCAATGTTTATATTGCCCACTGAACTTCATTCTGCATTTTGACCGTACTTGATATGCCTTGTCACATACAGCAGGCCCACTATAACTACCCACTTTGAACTGTCACAAAACACCCAGTATTGCCCATAGTAAGTAACCTATAGGACACACACGCACTGACCTGAGCATTATGTCCTGTGGTTGAGCTCTCTCTACACACAGTGGGAGGGGCAGCAGAGTGCGTCCCTCTGCCCTGCCCCTCAGTGTGACCACTCTGCTCCTCAGCTGCTCCAGGTGTTTGTGGATGTCCTCCGACACCACCCTGGGCCAACCCCTCTGGTTCAGACTGTTAGACAGGACCGACACCAGCACCTACACACACATAAATGCGCAGTTCCAGGAGTTAGGGAACACCTAGAACAGAAATCACCTGACACACACACACACACACACAAACTCACCTCAGAGATGAGGACAGGTAGGTGCTCCATGGGGTTCCCAGACACCTCGCCCAGCCAGAGCTGGGTCCTGAATCCTGGGATGGTGATCCTCAGAACCTTTCTCTTCCGCAGACACAGTAGCTTGGTCCTCCAGGGGGCGGAGGTCTTCACAGAGGCAAATACAATCGGAATGCTTTCAGTGGTGAAAGCACTAGAAATAAGTGGCAACTTATTTCGACAAGTGACACGTTAGATGGACTGTACGTTACCACGTGGCAAGGAGATTAGAAAGGTCTGCTGTCTAAGGTAGATTATATTTAGTGCAAAGAAAGATGTTAGTTGTGCTAAAAGAATTCCAGCAAAAACGTTTCTAAATCCAGTCCTGACTGGCTGGCATGTCTGCTTTCTCACTGTGTGTTTTTATGTAGTATTCTTTCTGTATTAATCTGTATGTCTGTGTGTGCTTATTTATGCACGTGTCTTTTGGTCTGTGGTTCTGCTTGTGTGTTATTCTGAATTGTACGTGTGTGTGTCTCACCTGGGCGTCCCCAGCGTGCAGCGTCCCTCCTGGCCCTGTGAACAGCAGCAGCCTGTCTGTCCAGGTGTGGTCCAGGAACTCCAGCAGGACTCTCTGGTTCTCCTCCGCTCCGATGAAGCGGTTCCACTTGTCTGTCTTCACACGGAGCACGCAGACGGCCTGCTCCCGCAGGAAGTCCACCCTCTCGTCTGCCAGAGCTGATCCCACCTTCTGAGAGGGGTCCTGGAGAACACGCACCCCTCCTCCTCCCACACTGGTCCTGCCGCTACCTTCAGCCATGGACGTGACTGTAGAGAAGGAGGAAAACAAAGGGGGAGAAGAAGAAAGCGCTGACACAAGTGAGTCAGCACAGACGCTCAACTGTCTAAATACTCACCACATTGCAACTCTGAGATAAAGGTGAAGTCCTAACCCGCTCAAACAGGACTGATGTGATACGCTGTAGCGATGACTTCTCAGTGCTGAGCAGTGAGAGACTGGAGATGTCAGTGCTCTGGCTCTGAGGGCCATCAGCTGGGAAGCTGATACCTGTCTGAGCAGAAATGTCACCAGACACCCTGTCAACCCCTAATGGGCTGGCGCTGTTGCCCCTGGCGACCCCCCTCCCCCTTGTGTCTGAAGTTACTGGAACCCCAGCAACACCTGAATATACTAATTTGAATTTTCATGATCATTTAATGATTTTGTGATTCCTTGATCATGACTATGATCATAATAAAACACAGGACGAAGAATTTTGTCTAAATTACTGTTAGTATATTAAAGATATCCTATACCCTAACCCTAACCCTTTTCTAGCAAAAGTTACAGAAGGGATACACATTATATCAGGTGAAATAATTGCCTGATATAATGTGTATCCCCTCCCCTAACATGCAAAGAATCTGTCATGCCATCATGTGGGTTTATTTTACTTTTGGTCCAAAAGAACAACCTGAAATCATATGAAGATGTCTGTTCTTTTCTAGCAAAAGTTGTATAGGGGATACACATTATATCATGTAACCATTTCTGACGGCCGTCAGAATGTGTGACCCAAAAAAAAGATATATATATTATAATGTGTAACCCCACCGTAACTGCTTCCGAAAGGAGTTAAAACTTCAAACAATGCTTTGGGGTAGTTATATCATCCCTTCACACTAATCTGGAAACATATTTTCTGATTTGGAGCCATCACAGAGCCAATATAACAGATGTCACCATTTCTGACAGCCGTCAGAAAGTGTGACCAAAAAAAATTAGATAAAATAAAAATACATTGCAATTGTGTGTGACCCCGCCGTAAATGCTTCCCAAAACTTGATATAATGGTTTGGTGTAGTCTTATCATCCCTTCACACTAATCTGGAACCATATTTTCTGATTTGGAGCCATCACAGAGCGAATACCACAGAGGTCACCATTTCTGACGGCTGTCAGAATGTGTGACCCAAAGAAATCCCTCCAAAAAAATTGAGACCCCACCGTAACTGCTTCCCAAAGGAGTTAAACCTTCAAACAATGGTTTGGGGTAGTCATATCATCCCTTCACACTAATCTGGAACCATATTTTCTGATTTGGAGCCATCACAGAGCCAATACCACACTTGTCACCATTTCTGACAGCCGTCAGAATGTGTGACCCTAAAAAATAAAAATAAAATAATAGTTTCAAATTGTGTGAACTCAAGGTAAATGCTTCCCAAAACTTCAAACAATGGTTTGGGGTAGTTATATCATCCAATCTGGAACCATATTTTCTGATTTGGAGCCATCTCAGAGCCAATACAACAAAGGTCATTATTTCTGACGGCTGTCAGAATGTGTGACCCAAAGAAATCCCTCCAAAAAAATTGAGACCCCACCGTAACTGCTTCCCAAAGGAGTTAAACCTTCAAACAATGGTTTGGAGTAGTCATATCATCCCTTCACACTAATCTGGAACCATATTTTCTGATTTGGAGCCATCACAGAGCCAATACAACAAAGGTCACCATTTCTGACGGCCGTCAGAATGTGTGACCCTAAAAAAAAAAAAAAAAAAAAACATAATAGATTCAAATTGTGTGAACTCAAGGTAAATGCTTCCCAAAACTTCAAACAATGGTTTGGGGTAGTTATATCATCCAATCTGGAACCATATTTTCTGATTTGGAGCCATCTCAGAGCCAATACAACAAAGGTCACCATTTCTAACGGCTGTTAAATTATAGATTCAAATTGTGTGAACCCAATGTAAATGCTTCCCAAAACTTCAAATAATGGTTTGGGGTAGTTATGTTATCCATTCACACTAATATGGAGCGTTTTTTTCTGATTTGGAGTCGTCCGTGAGCCAGTTGCACAGAGGTCACGATTTCCGATTGCTACAATATGAGTAACAGAGACGACCTTTTCACCTGATTGAATGTGTATCCCCTTTGTAACTTTTGCTAGAAAAGAGCATACATCTCTACATTATCTCAGGTTGACCAAAATAACACAGAAGATAACACACATTATGGCAGGACAGATCTTTTCCCTGTTAGGGGAGGGTTACACGTTATATCAGGTGAAAAACTCTGTTACTTTTCCTAAAAAAGAGCAGACATCTCCACAAATAAATGTATTTATGGAAATAAATGAGTCCTGTGTTACTATGGAAATCCCTGTTGAGTCTTCCACGTCTCTATTTTAGAAGAGAAATTGAAACTTAAGTATCGATCTCCTCACGCGAGTATCGATCTACACGGAACTAACGTTGGCATCGATACTATCAATACTTTAGATCGATTACTGTATATTGTTAGTATTATTATTATTATAGTTCCGTTGCTGTATATTGTTACTGTTATAGTTTTTATTACTAGTTGGAGACAACGGGGGACTGGCTGTTTTCATCCTTATTCGTATAAGTATAACCTACTTTAGAGTTCTTTCCCCTGGAACAGATTTCATGTTCCAACTGAGGGGGGCTGTCGTTGTTTTGGTGTGTGGGGCTGCATCAAATACCCTTTTTGCTCTGTTAAATTGCTGCACTAGTCCACACTTGACCGGTGGGGATCTCATTCTATTTTGACTGTAACTGTTAGCTGCTCCTGGCATTCTCTAATCCCTGCTCTCCTCTCTGTCCCCCCCCCACACATTCCCTGTGGTGTGGGGGGTTTGAGCTGTCAGGACCTGCTTGGTCGTCGGTCTGCCAACGCTGAACCAGGTCGTCACCCGGAATCCAGTCTCCATGACGGCCAACAGCGAGTTTCCCGGTCCCATCCAACGTCTATAAAGCCGAACAATGGATTTTGGTGTTTCAAAACCCATTGACACTGTATGACTATGTTTAGCTTGTGTTCTGCTCCTCTCTCTTACCAACCGTCTCTGGAGGAGGGGATCCCTCTCTGAATTGCTCCTCCCAAGGTTTCTTCCATTGTATCTCCCGGTTGGAGTTTTTCTGGGAGTTTTTCCTTGTCTTCCTTGAGGGTTTAGGTTGGTTGAGGGGCAGTTCTATGGGCGCATGTGAAGCCCTCTGTGACATGCTTGCGTGTAAAAAGGGCTATACAAATAAATTTGATTTGATTTGATCGATCCGCCCACCCCTAGTTAACATAAAATTAGATGGTCAAACAGACATTAATGGTTGGTGCAGATTAGTTTTGAATCCATATTGTCTGTTTTGGCCACACACTGCAGTTCATATTTCATCCACTCGAGGGCAGTGTGGCACAGTGGTTGCAAGCTGATACTTCAACTCTAATCCAAAGTGACCCTATCCATGTCATCCTATTACATGTGATACGGCATTCATGTAAAAACGTGGAAAAATGGGTCATTTTTGTAACTGTGTTACTTAGAATACCACAGCTACAATTGCCCTTTCTGAGAATCTCAGCACTGGCCTTCTAACTCTCAAGTATCAAGTATAGATGTAATAATGTTCTAATAGGATGTGGGGCCAGATAGAGATTAGGCCATCAGGGATTGTTGGCATTTGAGTCTGAATTTGTCCTTTTTATTCTTAACTATGTCTATATTTAGCTTCTCCTTCTTGTCTACCAGCGTGGCCCTGTGTGTGTAAAATCCCCTCAGACTCTCCTCATCAGAGAGTGCTCCAACACCTCCATTTTGGAACCAGCTTGGTCTGTCAGCTCTGAGAGGCTGAATTCAAAACAAAACAAGAAAGGTCATGCCATCTACGAGCCACCTGTTCCTGAGGCTTCCTATAGCACGGCCCATGCTCACAGTCACACGCTAACAAAACCCACAAGCGCTATCGTTTGTTATTGGATATACCATCAGATCATCCATGGTGTGTGTCCTTTCACTGAATTATCATTCCATGCCCTTCTCTCTCTCTGGCCGGAGAAAGCGAAGCACAGCAGTGTGTGTGTGTGTGTCCCCTGGGCCTACATACTGTGGCTAAACCCATTTGAGTGTGCTGACAGCAGGAGCAGGGCTGCCCATCTCTCTGACCTCTCGCCCAATGTCACTGCTGCTCCACCAGGACCCGAGGGGCGGGGGGTGGACGGACAGAAAGAGAGCAAGCTATCTCTCAGCATACAGATGAGAGACGAGGACTGTGGGGGTGGGGTGGGGGGGGGCCTTGAGGAAAGAGGAAAGAACATTCAGCGTGTGGTTGGAAGGCTTCGTTGACTGTTGGAGACGTAAAAGGACAAGGTAACAGTAAAGGACGGATGTATCCGCTACAAAGACGATGGAGGTTCCATCTTTTATCCTATCCTGTGGCAGTTTGTGTATCCCTTTCTTTTTCAGTCTCTCCTTTCCCATTCATGCGCTATCTCTCTTTCCGTTTCCATGGCTACATGGTGCTTCGTGTATGCACTGCTCCTTTTCGGTCCTGCGCAACAGTCTTAGGCACACTCCTCCTCTCCCTCTCCCGCTCCTCTGCTCACTCCATGTCCTCCACCAGACCTTCCTCCTTCTCCTTTTCCCCTCCTTGCTTCATCTCCTCTACCCCTCTTCTCCTCTTCTTTGTCGAAAAAGGAATCTCACTCCTCCTTTTCTCCTCTCCCTTCATTGCTTCTCTTCCTCTCCTCTTCCCTGTCCTTTCCTACTCTCCTTCTTTCCTTCTTGAAAGGAATGAACATGTAGATGAGTTTGACGCTGCCTCATATTCCCTACTTTCCGCTCTTCCCTCATCTTCCTATTTCTCTCCGTCTCCTGTTCTTCCTTCCACACCACACTGCTGTTTCGCTCGCCCAGACACACAATCTCACTCTATCTCTTCTTCTCTCCGTTTTCATGGCAGCTCTCTCAGACCCCAGAGAGAAGAGGGAAAGAAAGCACTCTGGGGAGGGATGGACAGGGAAGGAGAGGATACAACGCCAGAGGGAGAGATGGGGAGAGAGAGAGAAAGAAGGAAATGGACACAAGGCATTATTGAGGTTGGAGAAGGAGAGCAGGCACTTGATGGATACTGACGCACAGAGCAATCACGTTCCCTCCTGTTGCTGGCTGAGTAACCCTGGCATGAATGGTGGCTGTAACTGTGTGCGTGTCTGTGTGTGTGTGTGTGTGTGTCCAGATGGTGCTGACCAGCCGTCCTTCCCTTAGTGAGCAGAGTAAATGAGGCGATTACAGTAATGACCGACACACACATCTGTCCTCCTGCCTGCCTTTCTCACCATGCCTCTCCATACCTCCACTCTTCCCCTCTCTCTCTCTCTCTCTCTCTCTCTCTCTCTCTCTCTCTCTCTCTCTCTCTCTCTCTCTCTCTCTCTCTCTCTCTCTCTCTCTCTCTCTCTCTCTCTCTCTCTCTCTCTCTCTCTCTCTCACTCACACACATACACAAAGCCCAGTCTCTTCTTCCTCTCTCTGCCTAGCTGTCTCTTTCTATTTCTCTCTGTCACTATCTCTTTTCATGTATTGTCAATCTAAATGATATGTCCTTTCTGAAATGTTCCCTCACTTCCCCTTTACCCCTCTACTGTATCTTTTGTGTCGGTCTTTCTGTCCTCCGGGGGGTCGAGAGATGGGACACGTTAGACACAGAGGAGTGTCTATCTTTGCAGAGGGAAACAATGGCAGAAAAGTCACTGTAAGCTGTTCCTTATCAAACCAGTCCTTTTGTTCTGGGAAAGGTTTCTGCTCAGTCTGGAGTCAGGGATATTTGAGAGCACAGGAAGGGGTAAAAGAGCAGGGCCACTCACCAGTGTGTGTGTGTGTGTTTCTGTGCATGTGCGCCCCGAAATCGCTGAGTTCCTGCTGACCGCTTCCTGGATGTAGGTTTGTAAGAGAACACCTTTATTTCACTGGCAGAGGTGTATTCACATTTGCAAGTTGGGTCTTTCTACTCAAACGAAAGCCTGCAGCCTTGTACTGTGCTGTGAAAGCATGGACAGCTTCCTCTTACAGCGCGTTCACCTGGCCTTGCTGTTTCAGAGCTGTCTCAGCCAGACGGACAGCCTCTAGAGATTAGTCACGAGGTGGAGGAGAGCGACCTACTGAGAACTCTTCTTTAGGAGAGCTGCAGTTACACTGTACCTCCAGTAGGAGATGCTGTTTCTCTATCAGGCCAGAGGCTACACTGTCTTTTATACTAAACTAACCACCCCACCCCATATCTCCTTCCTCATAAACACTTATCAGAGATCTTGTGGGATTCTGACTGGTATTGGCAGTGTATAGTATGGTATTAGCTCCCGCTGGCTCACTGAACACACACACACACAGACACACACACACACACACAGACACACACACACACCCACGCGCCTTGTTAAAGATAGCTGCCTACCAGGAGCCATGTTTGTGCTGAGAGAGAGCATGGCAGGCAGAGACACATGGTTCTGATAGAGCTGCTTTCAACTTCTTTTTGTCCCTTCTCACTGAAGATGTGGTTTTGGTTTTGCTTTTAGCAACTGTTCCTGTAATTCTGTTTCTGCACCGCAAGATTCTCTGGCTCATTTATCCTCTATACCCCCCATGCTCCGCTAGCAGCGTTCCTACAGATTGGGCTAATTTGTCTGTAATCTGTAATCTTCTGCACTTGGAGGGTTTTAACTAAATGAGGTGTGGAGAATGCATAGAAAGAATAGAGTAGTGCTCTTATGACTGTTCTAACTGCCTGAGACAGAAAATTATGTCAGAAGTTCTCCTTCTCACACTTTCTCTCTCTTTCCAGTTCTCTTTCTCCATCTGTCACAGTTTCACAATGTCACAGTGTTACTACTGGCATGGACAAACCTTTGAATTGCATTAAATATATATAAGTAAACAGTCTAAACTGCCGAATGAATCAGGTGTAAACAATGACACAATAAAATGTAATGATATAATACATAATACATAATATTCCTATTAAATAAATAATTTATAAATTAATAATTTATAATAATCAGACAATCAGTCAACAATACATACATACTGTAGATAGTGTTCACTGTTAAGTATGCTATAGAGATTAGAGATCAATTATTAATAGGACAACATACTGTACATTTAGCATGAATGTTTTATGTGGCATGCCATGTATATGCATATGTGAATGCAAGCATATCACTGTTATATACTATTTTGTCCCTTAGATTGTGACAGTTACAAATTGTGTTGCAATTATCTCTCTCTTTCCTTCTTCCCCTTTCCTTCCTTTCCTCCCTCTTTCCATATCTCAGATCTCTCCATTCCCGCCTTCTTCAGCTCCTTGATTGAGGTTGTCGCCACAGCCAATCAGAGTCTGTTACATCCAAGAGGTATGAGTTGAATTCTATAGTGATTGGTTCAGTCTCTTCTCCCATTGGTGGAAGGTAACACCCCTGGATACATACAGGGGATCATTCATCTGTGGTGGAGTTCAACTAGAGGCAGGTGACCTTGCCTTTAGATGGCTCGCTGGTAATAGCTGGGACATCACATCTGTGACGTCATTGGTTGCTGGGGCTGGGAGGCTGATGATGATCTCCTGATACTGGTGTCAGCCAGTTAGAGACAAGCAAAGGTTTTTAAACTGACTCAGTGCCATGATATTTATTAAGGAAGCAAGAAATATGACACAACCACACACAAACATACACACATGCAGACACACACACACACATACAGAGACACACACGCAGACATACACACTGCGATCTGTCACTTTTGTGTGGGAGCCTTCGGATCGATACCTGTAATTCATCCCCAAGTGTGTGTTTGCACGCTCCTCGCCAGAGACTGTTGCCCTCTCCGTGCCCCTGTACCTCCACCATCCACAAAAACACACACCCCAAACACGTCCACACACACACACACACACACACACACACACACACACACACACACACACACACTCACACACACGTCTACACATACACACACACATCCACACACACGTCCACACATACAGGCACACACTCACATCAACCTGATTAGGTGAACCACAGGGGTTAGGCCTAATGACAAACAGTCAGCATGCTCACAAACACCTTGACATCACAGATGAAATATGGATTTTCACCAGTCCCAAAAGTTGATGGATATTATGTGTGTATGTCAGTGTGCGTGTGTGTGTGTGTGTGTAGGTATCCCACCAATAATCTCGTCGTGCAGAATTGGTTTGTAAACAGAAAGGGGATTGAGAAAAGAAGATAAGTGATTGGGTGGTTGCTTTGTCACTGTTAAAGACCCATTCTCTTGGGGAATAATTGTAATCAGTGGGGTGTGGGTGTGTGAGGGTGTCTGTGCCTGATAAGTGAATGGTCCTATTCTCCAGTCCCAGGGGGAATTTCTTTTTTTTTGTCACAGTTGATGGCTGGTCTTTCAAATCACTCTGTGCTTAGCCAGTGTTTGTGTGTGTGTGTCTGAACGTGATGCATTTCCCCCAGTAAGAATGGGAAAAGCAAGTGGTTTTCCAGAGAAGTAATCTGGAACCTGGTTCTATTTCGGCCCTTCGGCCTATGAGCATCTCTCTTTCTTACTCATGCAGCCAAACATCAACGTTTTTATTTTCTTTGCCTTTTGCTCTCCTTACTGACAAATCCAAGTGTTCCTCCAGGTGTGTGTGTATGTGTTGTGTGTAGTGGCGTGTGTATACATTAGTAGGAGCTCACGCTCTTGTCTAAAAGGGATCAGGTTGATGTGCTTATTGACACCTCTTCCTCCTTGCACTCGTCCTTCTTCCCCCTCTCCGTCCATCCATCCATCCTTCCCTCCATCCATCACTCTCCTTTAAAAGCCTGCAGAAACCCAATACCTTCATTAGTAAAAAAAAGAAAAAGATAAGCTTTTTAGCAGGAGGGGTGTGTGGGGTTGGGAGAGAGGGGGAAGGGAGATAAATAAAGACAATCAACACTGCTAGACTAGACAGCCACTTAGCTGACACACCCACACACAATACTGTACGCACACACACGCACGCACGCACACACACACACGCATAAATCTCTCACCAGAGCACACAAGCTCAGAGAAGGGTGGAAGGAGGTCTCCTCCCCTTGCCCACTGTTTTGATCGGTGGGCGTGTGATTGCACACATCAGTACCGTTCAAGTGTATGTGTGTGTGCGCATGTGATGACCTTACATGGTGCCCATATACAGACCACGGTAGTGTTGATGGTGCAGTGACACAGTAGGTTTGATGAAGCAGGGGTGCATGTGGAGCCGTGGAGTGCCGGGTCTGCCAGCTCCAGGCATGGCCTCGCCACAGTTAACTCTCAGTCTAATTAAAGATAATCATTTGTTTCCCAATCACATTTACATTGCAGTAATGAGAGAGGAAAGTCAACCATTAGAATATGATCCATAATTCATTGTTGACTCTCGTTCATTACGGAAGATTCACACTGATGAATGTTTAATAAGTATGTGTATGTATCTCTTGGGGTGTGTGTGTGTGTGTATGTATCTCTTGGGGTGGGTGTGTGTGATTAGGTGCATTGAGGGTTGTCAGGCTCCAGTGATTTGTTTGAGAACTGAACATTTTTTATGAAACAACTTGAGTAGAAGGTCTGTGTGTGTATACAATAACTGGGCAAGCAAAACAGTGTTCAAGTTCAACAAACTTTTTGGGGGTCCTGAGTTCATTTGTCTATCTATATTTCACCATTCAATCAATGTTTGAAATTGTGTGTGTGTGTGGAGGCCCAGTGAGTGAAGCAGACAGCTGTTATCAGTCCCTTCCAGAGCCTTCCATCAACCCCCTACCCCTCCTGTCAATCACGCTGCTTTGTGACCAGCCGCTCATTTGAATCTCCATTCTTCTGTGTTTACTTAGAAAGTGTGTGTGTGTGTGTGTGTGTGTGTGTGTGTGTGCTTTTTGCTTTCTCCTTTCCTCTCCTCTCCTCTGCTCTGCTCAGCTTTCCTGTCCTCTCCTCTCTTCTCCGCTTCTAATGAGGAGGTTGTGTTTCCTTCATTATCTCTTTATTACACGCTGGGGGTCAATGAGGCTGGAAGCTTCCAGTCGCGAGAGAGAGAAAGAGAGAGAGAGAGAGAGAGAGAGAGAGAATACAGGAAAAAAAATGAAAAGAGGAGGGAGAGAAAAAGGGGACAGCTTGAGGGATGTGTGGGTGTGAAGCCCCAGTGAAACATCATGGTCAAAAGGAACACATGTGCACAGCCCAGCTTCTGGGGAGCTGGAGAGCAGTGGAGGGCAGTTTCAATATCACGTCAGCCTTGATAGATGGAGGCTCCCGAGTAATATAGAGCTCTGGGTATGGGCCTGCTCTCTATACTCTACCTGGGAGTGATAGATACAGATATTTGCTTTGTTTGTTTCACCTCAGACACACATGTACGCGCACATTTACGCACATGCGCTCACGTACGGTGCGCACACACAACCGAACGTGTTCACAATTCCAATCTTACACACTCACACACACACACGCACATGCACAAGGACTTTAATGCTCATCTGTAAGTGACTGATAGACCCATTTTCTCTCTTCTCATGTAACCTTTTCTGTCAGGCTATCAAAGGTCACTCTGTCAGCCTTGATTTACGCCAAGAGAGCCTCCTTCGCCCTGTCCTCTCCATCGCTCTCTCATTTCCTCTTCCTGATTCTCCCTCTCTATGATCGTCTCTCGCAATTTTACCCCCCTCTGGCTTGGCGGTCTGAACACGACAGGATGAGAGGTGAGATTTAATTGACCCCGTTCAACACTGTGGGAGCCTTTTACATCTCCGGCCACACAGGAGAATCCTCCTCATCTTCCTCCGCATCCTCACTGTGGTCCTAGACGCAGCGCAGGCTGCTTGAAGAGGCTAGGCCATGGAATAAACATCCCATATATCAGCCCACACACCCACACTGGCAGACACACTGGCATTATGAATGCATTGACCTCTCATATACTGAACTGGCAGGAGAGTGTGTGTGTTGAAACGGCATGCTACTGTGGGATTCCCTTGTCCTTCAGGTTCTGCCATTGTTCTTCTGCTGTCCAGAGAGAACAGTGTAAGACTCAGGCCTCAGAGAGAGCTACGTGTCTCACAAATAGCTTATGCTAAACCTGGAGTGATTGACCTGCAGGCTTTCTGGCTGGAGAATGGAGAGGAGAGGGAGAGAGTGTGGGTTAGGCGGGCTCTTATCCTTGATAACACATTGATGAAAAGATGTTTGCACTTTGGCAAGATAGGAAGAAGGATGGGGGGGATTAGAGATGGAGGGGGAAGCTTTCTTTAAAACTGGGGGAAAACGAAGACAGAATGACTTGATGGAGGTGAAAGGAATTGGTGTTAAATTGAGAATGTAGCTCCCTGTGCTTGCAGTCACCTCCATACCTCCATCCCTCTTTTCCTCTCTCTCTCTCTCTCTCTCTCTCTCTCTCTCTCTCTCTCTCTCTCTCTCTCTCTCTCTCTCTCTCTCTCTCTCTCTCTCTCTCTCTCTCTCTCTCTCTCTCTCTTCCCTCTCCCTCTGTCTCTCTCTCTCTCTCACTCTAACTTAGTCTTGTGTTTTTCCCTGTTAAAAGCATTCAGTCTGAATCCCCCTCTTCCCTCCTTCCCACCATCTCCCCCTCTTTTTCTACCTCCCATCTCAACCTCCGATAAATCAATGTGTTTATTGTTTTAATGCCGCACTATGCGTGTGGTGTTTGTGTGTGTGTGTTGTTTAGTCTGTGTGCATGTGTGTACATCTGGTCTGCGCTGTGTGTTTGAGAAACGGATGTTTTCATAAACTGGGGTCAGACATGCGTCACATTAAAACCCCCTCCCCAGGCTCGGCTGGGAACACCATATTCACTTTGCATAGTGATTCTTTCTCAGATCTATGCAGCACTCTGCTGTGCTTGTTTATGGCTCATTCTAATGTGCATCAAACTGCCTTTAAGACTCTGTCAGGCGTCAAGTACTGAGGTTAGTGTAGATGTGTGTAGGGGTTTGTGTGGGCGTGTTTGTACGTAAGTGGCTGTGAAAGGAAGTGGCTGTGAAAGTGGAAGGTTGTGTATTGTGCCAGTGTAACCACTTCAGATGAAGGGTTGCTTATTAAAAACAGCAACAGTAGATGACTACAGCACTGCACCAGTCAGAAGAGCAACTGTACAACTGTCTTATCCGATGTGTGTGCATGTGTGTTGTGGCGACCCCAGATCCTGTGTTTGCTGGAAAAAGTCTCCAGCACCACGGACAGCGGCCCAGACAGCCACTGAGGAGGGTCATACTGGAGGTCGATGTTTCCCTTTCCTGCCTCCCAGTCAGCTGACAGGAGACCCAGCTGCAGCCCAGCAGCTGACAGGGAGGAAGTGAGGGATGAAGGGCACCAGAGACCCCAGGAAGGGGAGCAGGAAGTGTGATGGGTGAGAGACAGACTCAGGCAGGGGAGAAGTGCCGTGTGCCAACAGCCAAAGTGCAGTGTTGTTGTGGAACATCCCGGCAGAAACAGCTGGTGGAAGGACAGGTGAAAGCCTCGCAAGAAATCGCCTCCGCTAAAGACTAATCTTATTTCAAGTTTCGGCGCTTTTGTTTAGTTCTATTTTTCGAGAAACGCTCTGGCTTAAATCTGCCTCTTGTCCGTGTCATCAATTTATAAGTTGTGTGTGGCTCACCCCAGTTATGCCCAGTGGTTGTATGTGTGAGTGTGTGTGTGTGTCTCTGTGTGTGTGTGGAGGGACTGTTTTAACCCCGCTGTTCATTAAGGCAGGATGAAGGTGACATTTACACAGAGCCTCTATGTCTTCACAAGCAACTTAGCTTAATAGATTCTCTATCCTCACCTCTACCGGATCTATCTCTCTGTCTTGCTTCCCATCTCTCTCTCTCTCTCTCTTTCTATCTGTCTCTGAAGCAGTAGAATCATTATCAATGATAGTATATTTTCTCTTTATCCACACTTATAAGGAAAGGCAAATGACACTTGCTCCATTTAAATACAGTTATGGTTCAAATAACCTTAGCTAATGTGTAACTGTCCTAAAACTGGAAGAGCTGTCCCTTTAGGTTCTGAAAGTAACATACTTCCTAATGTTAATCATAATTATATTGAAGATCATATTTTTGATCACAATCAAAATACTGTTCAGTGGTACCACAGTAGCCAGTACATATTTTCACTTTCCATGTCTGCCTATCGCCACTGACACACACACACACACACACACACACACACACACACACACACACACACACACACACACACACACACACACACACACACACACGCACACACACACACACACAGCCTTCTCCTCTTTGCCATAAGAGATGTATTTTGCATGGGATAATATCTCCAGAAAATGAATGTTTTCATCTCCAAAGGACGACACACTGCTTTAGACTCACCTTAATCAATCCTACACAGAGTGTGGTATGCGATATGAGATGTACCCGCATCTCTCTCTCTCTCTCTCTCTCTCTCCTCTCTCTCTCTCTCTCTCTCTCTCTCTCTCTCTCTGTCTCTCTCTCTCTCCCTCTGGCTCTTTCCAGAGCATGTACTCTCTCTCTGGTTCCTCGATCTCTTTCTCTCTAGCTCACACTTTCTCGGTATTGCGACAGTCACTGCCTATAAGTCATGTGAGATGTACTTTATAGATGCAGCTTATAAATGGTTTTAGAGCATTTATATGATTTGTAGGGGCACTGTGCTCTCTCAATGTCAAACTAATATCTACACACTTTCAATGTCAGCTAAAGTCTATTTGTTCATATCAGTTCTAATTAAACTGAGGTAGGCTTTAAATTTGCATGACATTATCTTTTGGGCAAATTTAATTTAATGTGATTGTTTGAGTGCTGTGTGTACACAAGCCTTCAGCCCCTCATATACCAGAGTTCTCTCCCGCTCTACTCTCTCTTCTCTCTCTTCTCTCCCTCTCTCCTTCTCTCTCCCTGTCATTTGTTCTCTCTCTCTTTCTCTCCCACGTCCTCTCCTCTCTCTTTATCTCTCTCTCCCTCCCTCTTTCTCTCTCTCTTTCTCTCTATCCTTCATCTGTGTGTGTGTGTTCCACTTCACCTCTCTCTGTCTCTGTCTCTCTCTTTCCATTGCTCACTCTTTCTCTTTGTTCCTCTATTCAAGATCAATGACCTGTGTGACGTACAGTAATTGTTAATGGCTGTCTGTGTGTGTGTGTGTGTGAGAGAGAGTGAGAGTGTGTGTGGGGAGGGTCAAGTGAAGTATTGCTCTCTCAGCACTGTCCTCCCCCATGGGCTCAACCACACGCCTGCCAGCCTGCCTCCTGTCCAGCCACAATCAATTACATAGCCCCTCATGCACACACACACACACACATACACAGTGAGTACTTTGAAATTACCCACAATCTTCAGTGTCACGCTGCAGTGTGTGTGTGAGAGATGAGATGTGTGTGTGTATATATGTGTGGATCTCCAGGCATAGTTCTAGCTCTGGTCAGGTTGAAGTGTGCAGAAAAGAGAAGCTGATCAGAGATTCACTTGTCAATACTGATAAACATCAACTAGTTACTTTTCTGTCTACACTGCGCAACCCCTGTGTGTGTGTGTGTGTGTGTGTGTGTGTGTGTGTGTGTGTGTGTGTGGGAGAGAGTGTGGAAAGCATAGTAAAAGGCAGCTGCAGTATCTGGTTAATAACTCTCGTTATCACGCTGATTTCCTGCAGTCTTACACCACAGCCCCCCATCTGATACCACTGCCCTTGCCAATCCATCACGGTCATGTGTGTGTACCCTCGTCTCATTCGTGTTGCATTTCAGGAAGCTGCCCAATCTGACTGGGGCTAATTGTGTGTGAGTGAAAGAGAGGCTAATGAGAGAGGTGTTACCCCGGGAGGGGGCTATGGGAAGGCATGGCTGCTAGAAATGTTGGAGATGATACAGGGTTCACTGAAAGGAAGTAAAGTGTGTGGGTTTGTGTGTTCATCCATATGTGTGTGTGTGCACATCAGTATGTGTGTGCGTGCGTCCATCTGTGTGTGTGTGTGCTTCAGAGTGGGTGTTTTCACACATCTTAGTGGTGACACAGTCAAGTGTGCACCTGGCATTGCCATCTACGTCTATGTGCCACCATGACCTGGGTGCAGACAAGCAGTGCCCACGCTGCAATCAGGATCTGGCGCCCCCTGGGGTTCTGAAGGGTCATGTGACACCAAGTCCTGCCCTCCTCCTCCTGCCCCCTCGTTCCTCTCTCCTCCGGGGGTCCTGCTATCGCTCGCTGATTAGAGAGCTGTCTTTCCCTCCGTTTGACAAGCTGCGTGATTGGAGAGGGTGTGTGTGTGTGTGCGTGCATGGGTGTGTGTGTGTGTCCGTATGTATGTGTGTGTGTCTGTGTGTATGTATGTGTGTGTGTGTGTGTGTTAGTGCAGACTCTGATTGTGATTGCAGTGTGAGTGTGGCTGTCAGCTTCTCCTCCATCTGTAGGCCCTGAGCACAGACAGGAGACAATTACGGTGTCATACTCCAGGGTAGCAAACATATCCTGGTTTTTGATATACAACAATCTCAAGAAAAATGTTGGGAGTTTGGAATTCCAATCAAAGAAAACAACATCAGTTTCCCCCTCTGTTGCTCTTTAAATACTAATAACTTATGGATGAGTATTTCGTCCAATATAGATTGGACAAAAAAACATCTAAGTTTACCTAGTTTTAACTAGTCTCATGGTGGTTTAATAAATTCGGCAAATGTTATGCAGCTAGAAAATGTTAATGTTTTGGTACGGGGCTGGATATGTCTCTGGGGAAGAACAAATGTGCAGGATTGGAAGGGAGAGTTTGAATTGGATCTCAGGATTTCTTCCAGTCATTTCACAGTTGCCGTGTCATTAACACGCACTACTGCCAGGTCATTAAATAGTGCAAACGAGAGGAAGCTTTGTGATTGGCTGTTTGACCTTTAAAGGGTAATTGGCACTTTTAAAAAGGGATAAAAACTGGGAGAGGCTGAAAGAAAGCCAAAGTCATTTTACTGGAAACAATAACCCAAACAATAAAAATATGTTTCTCTATAAAAAGTGAGGCCAAGTTATTGGAAACGGCTCTTAAAATGTATCAAAGTGGAAATACACTGTACATTTTTTTGTTTTGTCCTTTCTGCTGTACCTCTTAAAATATTTCAATCATATAAAGATATGGCTCTATGTGCAGTAATAAGTATACACTCATATTAACAGGTTTTGGGGTTGCTGTGTCAGCAGCGTTAACCCATTCAGAGCCTATAACGTGTTGAAAAAATGAATCCTAAAATCTATTTCGTTCCCTGGTAAAAAAAAAGACATGGGACTGGGAGATTTGACCAAAAGTTTATTAAGATTTTTCTGGCTGAAACATAAAAGCCACTTTTATTCAACTAGCATGAAAGTCAGACTTTGAACAGCAATATTTTGGAATAGGAATTCCTCCCAGAACCCAGACCATTGTCACTTCAAAGCCGCCAGAGTTCTCTTTGGCTCTGAAATGGCTGGCTCGTAAAAGAGAAGAACGAAAGTGAAATGATAGGAGGCTGGAGCTGAGAGGGGGCTGGATGGAGGGATGGTAATGGGCTGGATGGAGGGGAAGATGAGAGGAAGAGAGGGTACAAGCCTACGCAGGGATAGGAGGGAAGGAGGAGGACAGGATTGATATAAGGCTGGAGCTGAGAAGAGCTGGAAGCTCTTGAAGCTAGAAGAGAAAATGAATCAAGGATATGGACGGAGCTGGAAGAAAAGAAATGGGACAAATAGTATGAACGTGAGAAAAGAGACAGTTATGAAACAATTAAAAAAAGATCTGCGGACGATTGGTCAGCGAGGGAAAGGAAATGGGGGCAGTAGAGGAAGGTAGGAGAGAGGAGGGAGAGAAGGTAGGAGAGAAGGTAGGAGAGAGGAGGGAGAAAAGGTAGGAGAGGAGAAGGCAAGAGAAGATATGGGGAAGGTAGGCGAGAATAGAGAGAGAAGGTAAACGAGATAAGGGATCGAATGTAGGAGAGGGTGTAGGGTGAAGGTAGGAGAGCGGAGAGGGTGTAGGAGAGAGGAGAGGGTGTAGGACATGGTGTAGGATGACGGTAGGAGAGAGGAGAAGTTGCAGGGTGAGTAGCAGGGGCAGCTCGAGGCTCTCCACCCAGACTAGTTACCCCGGCGGGGCAGTAATTATGTAGTAAGTGTCTGTCTTTAACGGTGCCCAGAGCAAACATCATCATTGTGGTTGGCAGCAGCAGCAGTCTGGAGGTAATTCAACATCATTAGTGAACATGACTGGGTATGGGCATTAGAGACGCCACATTACACCACACCATGCTGTCTACTAATGGGCTGGAAAACTAGACACCATCTCCTCACCATCACTCACTCGTTCATACCATGGAAAAGGAGAGAAAAAAACGAGAGAATTTCAAGAAAAATGGAGGGAAAGGAAATGAAGCGGTTTGTGTGGTTTGAGGGTGGGAGATGTTTGGGGCGCTCACATGACCTTGAGGGATGTGAGGAGAGAACAGTCTGGATGGACTCTTCAGTCACACAGGTGTCTCTGTGTGTGTTGAGCATAACTGCCAAGTATAGTCCTCATAGACCAGTGTTTCAGCTTTAAATCCATATCTTGGTTTGACGCCTACATGATAATATTGTCTTCCTCACTGGGGACTCCAAGACTGTGTTACTGACACAGTGCAGAAGTACAAATACAATTGTTTACGGTGTCTATCTGTCTCTGGACAACGCATCAGGGAAACTGGCAAAGGGAGGCAAATCCTATTTTCCAACAGACATACAAGGAAAATTGTTTGTGTGTGCGTGTATGTGTGTGTGAACCTGTGTGTCTAAGTGCATGAGCAAGCAGGCACAGCGAGAATTTCAACATCAAGGCTATCATCATCTCACCTCCTGCTATAATCGCTACTTCTGACAGCCCACTCTGGCTAAATTAATTTCCTCTCTCTTAAGTATGCGCCAGCCTCCCCTCTCCACCCTGACCAACGCATTTCTATCTAATCTCTGCCTCGTTCCCCCCGCTTCCCCCTCTTCCTCTGTGTCTGACGGTGCGAGGAAAAAGCCAGTTTTCTCCTCCTTTTTCCCTCCATGACTCATTTCTCCTGAAAGGTTCCTGGCATGCTGCGTTGTGTCTGCGTGAAACAGCTGACAGGAGAGCCTGGTCTCGCCTTGTTAGGACATACCTAATCCTGAGAGAGTGTGGCAACACAATCGGAAGACGGGGATCTTCTATGAGGTAAACCATGCATGGACGGGAGCCAGTTTCTCCTGGTTCTCAGTCTTGACCATGTTCTTCAGAAGAGACTTCTGCTACAGACCTCAGACCCGAGCAGAATCAGTCCAATACACCAGGAGACGGGAACAGATGTGACTGGAACGGAGAGTGGTTTAAGGTTAAGGGGGCTCGCAGTGTAGAGACAGACCATCTGTTCTCTCTGAAGTCTTATTCCTTGTGCAGGGTGGATTATCTTCCAGCTGAGTTAGCTCATTAAATGTCAGAGAATTTTCCGTCATGATGTGCTCTGTTGGTTTGGATCAAGGTTTGTTTGTTGGTGTTTTCTGGCAACCTTGTGGAGACTCTCCTGGAGAACTAAATGAATGAGGGTATATTTGGAGGAGGGCGGGTGAGATCGTTAGCTTGATTAAGCGTGGCCATATGCTGCAGTCGCTGGAGAGTGGGGGGGAAAGCACCAAAACATGACAACAGAGCTGAATTCTAATTAAGGAACGCTCATTTGATTTCTCGTCACAGTGCAATCGATGGGCTGCACTCCCTAGTTCTCTCTCTCTCTCTCTCTCTCTCTCTCTCTCTCTCTCTCTCTCTCTCTCTCTCTCTCTCTCTCTCTCTCTCTCTCTCTCTCTCTCTGTTCTTACACCGTTCCATTTCTTTTTTTCCTTCAACCCCAGAATCTCTGTATTTCTCCTGTCCTCTTTCTTCTCTTTTCACTCTTACTTTGCGTTCTCCCCTCCATCCTTTCTTAACTTCTCTTTCTGTTAATGCTGAATGACATTTCACTCGAGGTGTCGTCCTTCTCCTCATCTCTTTTATCACTTTTTTCCTCACTTCCCCCAATCATTTCTGCACTCATTCCCCATCTGTCTGTATTTCTATTCATCCCGTCAGGCTCCTCTCATTTTCAGATGCCAGTCTCCTTTCCCCTGACACCTATGGGCCTTGCGGCACCCACCACCCTCCTCTCATCCACCCTCCCTCCCTCCTCTCCTCCACCCTCCCTTCCTGCTGTCCTCCACCTCCCTCCTCTCTCCCTCTTCTCCTCCCTCCTCCTCTCCACTTCTCCCTCCCACCCTCCTTTCCTTCTCATCCCTCCTCTCTACCTCCTCTCCTCTACCTCCCTTCTCCTCTCCACCTCTCACTTCCTCTCCTCCACCCTCCTTCCCTGTCTTTGCTCTTTCCATCCTCCCTCCTTTCTCCTTCCTCTCTTCTCCCTCTTCATGCAGAGTGGGATGAATTAACCTTTCTAAAGAACAATACCATTACATGGCTGGCTGACTACCATTGCATGTGTTTGCGTGTGTTGGTGTATGTGTGCATTCGTGAACGTGCTGCTTTTCCAGGGGGGAAACACCAATTCTGCCTTTTGTCTCCACCATGTTTGAGATTACCATTTGTTTTGTTAACGTTATGGTAATAACCGTTTCCCTCCCATACAATCCCACCCTGCACCAAAATGGAGGATTGCTTCAAGGGTTCCCATTGAAGTCGGTGCTCTTGAGACCCCGCGCTAGTCTGCCAGTTTACACCGTGTCAATCTCCAGTGAAAGCAGCAGGAGGAAACTGGCTGCTGGGGAGCCACAGGAGACGGCCTCCTCTACAAAGGCCCGGTGAGGGCTGTGGGACTGCGCTAACAGTTTAGCCTCAACATGATAATCGCTGTGTTGCTGGTTAGTGGTCTGATTTACAGTTCTTACACAGCACTTTCTGTGGAACAGAATGCCCGGGGCCTAATGGCACAACCATCGTCAGTGTAGGCCTGTGCATGTGCGTGTGTTCAAATGCACCTATGTGTGGAAAAAAAGAACTATGGACTCCAGCTGGGAAATTGGATTTGCAGAGAAATGGTCCAAAACCTATCAGACATTTCAAGACAATGATGCATAGAAAGGTGCTTGCTCCACCAGTATACTGTGAAGGTCAAGTCTATAGGTCTCAGACATCATTTGCTACAACTCAGGCACGATATCAGTTCATTGATCCATGTCCTTAACATGTACCTAGTATATTGTAAGGAAATAAATGTTCTTTTTCAGACACACACACACCATGGGCACATACACACACATGAACACAAACACACTTTCCTTTTCTACTCTGTGTACTCTCTTTACCTGCAGCAGACAATCTATGAAATATAAATTAAGATGTGATATCGAGGTTGTGTGTCTTGCCTACTGAGTAGCTGAGTGTGTGTGGGTGTATGTGTGTTCCGAAGCTTGTGTTTAGCTTGCTAATCACTCGTCTAGTTTAGACCTTTGGTCTTTCTCCTTCCCCTCATCCAGCTGTGTTCCCTCCTCTTCATCTCTCTATGGTCCACTCTACTCCTCCTCTTCCCGTCCTCTCTGACTCTGGTTCAGGGTTAATAACCGACCCTGAACTTGGTTGTCACCTTTTCGATGCAAGTTGAATTTCAGTCTCGCAGTCTGTCTTTTCTTCAATTTTCCTGTTTTTCTTTCCTGTCTTTTCCTGCCGGAGGTGATGTGATAATGAAGGTGTAGGCTGAACCCTGCTACAGACCCTTTCTTCGCCTCCCTCCTTCCCATTCTCCCTCCCTCCTTCCTTTCCTCTCTCCCTCTCTGGAGGGAGGGGGGGGGGCACACATGACCTGCATGGTAATCTAAACTCAGGCAGCTGTTTGACCCACTGTTTTATGTCATGGTGTCAAAGGCATAACACACACACGCACACATAGACCCCTAAAGGGAAATAGTCTTTCAGCAGCAGTAATTAAGAGTCTATTCATGAGTGTGGTGAGGGACGGCAGTAGAACGATAGGTAATGTAGCAGGGAATACTGAGTCAACCCTAATAGTGAGAGAGGCCATTAGCGCCGAATAAAGAGACTGGGTGGACAGCGAGTTCGTCGCTGTGAAGCCAGAGGAAGACTGCTGTGCCCTACTGGCTGGTCTCTCTCTGCCACAGAGCCTTGGAGAGAGACTTGGGTATGCAGGGAGAAAACCTTTCCACTGCAAACTGGGATTCAAATCTAAACAGGTTCTGGATTTTGAAGACACTGTTGACGTTCTAGCAGTTAATGCCTTCAAGATTATTCTTTATTCTGTTAAGGTCTGTCAAATGGCATCCGTCCACTTTCTG